>NC_139968.1:18916248-19223748 GCF_963993115.1 Abramis brama | reverse complement strand
GTAGACAATCAACATTACTATAAAAGAAAACCAAAAATATCTTTTAAACAGCATCCCTTTTCACTTGGTGAGCAGGTTAGCTAGCTTCTCAGAGGATTCATCTAATATTCTCTGTCTAAGACAGCACGACACAGCTTCCAAACACATTAGAAATCAGGCAAACGGGTATATAGATATACAGTACGTTGAAGAGCCTTGCAGAAATGTTCTTTCTTCATTTCAACACTATTCATCACGTTTCGTCAAGCAGTTTGAAAGGACAGTTCACCCAAAAATGTCATCATTTACTCACCCTCATGTTGTTCCAAACCTGTATGACGTTCTTTCTTCAGTGGAACACAAAAGGAGATGTTTTGAGCAATGTCCAGGCTGCTCTCGTCCACACAACAAAAGTGAATGGTGACCACAGCAATCAAACTAAATTTTCAATAAATAACGACTTAAATTATTCACGTTTCTTCAGAATATAATACAGGAGTCATATGGACTAGTTTTATGATGCTTTTTCCATTCTGAAGCTTGACAGCTTTGGACCCCATTGACTTTCATTGCATGGAAAGGAGCAGCTTTGACATTCCTCAAAACATCACCTTTTGTCTTTCACTGAAGAAAAGTCAGACAAACAGGTTTGAAACAACAGGAAGATTCAATCATCATTTATTCACCCTCATATCGTTTTAAATCAGTATTACTTTCTTCAGTGGAACACAAAAGGAGATGTTTAGATGTTTTCCCGTTTAATGAAAGTGAATGGTGACCACAGCTATCAAGCTAAATTTCCAGTGAATAACACCTTAAATTTCTCAAACAAATGGCTTCAAAACACTTGGAATGGAATACAGGAGTCATGTGGTGTAGTTAATTTTTTGGTCCCTATTCACTCTCAAGGAGCAGCATGACCATTCTTCAAAACGTCTTCATTTTGTGCTCCACAGAAGAAAAGTCAAACAGGTTTGAAACAAGATTTGATCATCATTTACTCACTCAAATGTCATATGTATGACTTTCTTTTGTTAAGTACAAAAGATGTTTTCTGTGGAATGTCAAAGTTGCTCTTTTCCATACAAAAAAAAAAAAAAAAAAAATTGGTGACTACGCTATCAAGCAACATTTCCAGTGAATAACATCTTAAATTTTAGTTTTACACACAAATGGCTTCAGAACAATTCAAATATAGTACATAAGTCATATGGACTAGGATTTTTTGTCTTTACCCATTCATTGTATGGAAAAGGAGCAGTGTGAACATTCTTCAAAACGTCTCCTTTTGTGTTCCACAGAAGAATGCAAGTAAAATAATTTTGGAACAACATAAAAATAAAACAAAACCTCATTTTTACTTGAACTATCCCTTTAAGGTAGGATAGATGCAACAGCCGTGCCTTTGAGAAATAACACCGATCCTTTAAACTCTAAATGGATTATGCTGCGGCTAAGTTTTTAGATGCAAAGTTGCTTTTAGTCTCAGAGTTACTGCCTAGGGCCAAAGTGCTTTTGACTCCGTTATTGTAGATTGTAGCTTTAAAAGGTGAAAGATTTTAAGAGGAAGAGAGTGAGCGGGGGGGGGAAAACAAAACAAAAAGGCGTTATTACTGAAGGGTCGATGGTCCATTAATGGTTGCACCATTTTGTAGACCATTTCCACAACTAGCATAAGAAATATACAATTATATCTATACATCTATATCTATATAGATAGATATAGATATATATAGATATATACATACACGCAGGCAAGAAATAGTGTAAAGAAAATCAAATCAAGCATCCGTAACACAATAAAAAGGTGGATTGGTATAATACATATAGAAAGCTGCGGGAATGAACCAGAACGAATGATGTTAGGCATGTGAACACAGTAGCAATTTAGAGGGGAAGATAGAAAGATGGAAAAAGAGTGGAAAATGAAGGAAAAGAAAAAGGGAAACAAGTGCCTCTGCTCTACGTTGAGCTCTGGATGATGACCGGACGAAGGAACGGGTTTTGGCGGCGCGGCGACTAGTCGGACTTGTCTCCGTCTTCCTCGCGGTGGCTGTCGGAGGTCTCGCGTGTGCTCTTGTCCTCCTTGGCCAGCTGGGCCTGAGAGGCCAGGATGCTGGAGAGGGAGAAGAGGCCGGAGCTGGAGGTGACGGCGGGGAGGCCGGCCGGTTGGCTGAGACCCAGAGGGAGAGGGGTCATGGGCAGTGCCAGCCCCTGCAGCTGAGAGAGCTGGTGAGCCTGGAGCTGCTGCTACACAACACACACATACAGGGATTTCTTACTTTTACTGTTACACTTTGCACTTACAACATTATGATAAAATACAGTTTCAACTCAAAAGTTTGATTGGATGAACCTGCCAATTCTAAATCAATGAATCAAATCTATATACACTACCATTCTAAAATTTGGGGTCAGTGAGATTAAAAGTTTTATTTAGCAAGGATGCATTAAATTGATCAAAAGTGGCAGTACTAATATGTATAATGTCAAAAAAAGGCTTCTATTTCCAAAAAAAATGCTGTTCTATTCTAATGGCTGCTGAAAATGTATCTTTGCAATCATAGGAATTTTAAAATAGAAACAGCTATTTTAAATTGTACTAATATTCCACTATATTACTGTTTTTTCTCCTAAATAAATGCAAACTTGGTGAGAATAAGACACAAAATGACAGTATCCATTTATCTATGTTACATGGTGCAAAAACTATTAACTGTGATTACTATTTATTAATAAATGTAATCAGTAATGAATTATTGAACACTGGCATTTTTAGATCACTGCTGTAATTTGATAAAATATGGTCTTTTATGTTTTATTTAATACTCCTATTAATTGAGGTATGGCCTCTCATGGTTTTATTTTATTGGTTATGTCATTTATAATATTGCTTGTTTACTCCATTTGCACTGTGGTTATTTTTCTTGATTTTTGCATATTGGATTATTTTGCGTTATCACTGTACAAAGTAAGAGCTGCAAATGCTTAATGAATGTTGTTTTTGTCATGCACTGTAAAAAAAAAAATATATAAAAGATTACTGGTGTGACAACACTATTCATTCTTTCTACTTACATTTTTTGCGTTTAACCCAATGTGTTGCTTGCCGTTTCTTTGTAATTATTTGTGAAATTTACTAGCAATTTCTGTGAAAATTGTTTCTACACTAAGAGTTAAGATATTCAGACAGCCATATAAATGCACAAAACTAATTAATAAAACCTTTCTTTATACATAATTAGACTTCCATAAACTCATTCAGATGCATTTCCATAAACAGCCTTCTGTATAAACCTGTGTGTCATCCACATGAGTCCCACACACACTTTACCCGTATGATGGAGTTCATCTCTGGTGGGGTGACCTGTTTGGCTCTCTCTATCGCCCCCAGAACCTGCTGCTGGTGCTGGAAAATAATAATAATCTGAATCACAATCACATCTCGTGCTATATGCTCCCACATTCACATTAAAATCATTAAAATCAAATCAGACTAACTGAGTGTTTAAGACGGAAGTGTAATGCTATAAACTAAATGCTGAGGTAGCGCTGCCATCTCTCCGTACCTCTTGAGACAGGTAAGGCAAGACTTGAGCACAGATCCCATTTAATCTCTTCACGATCTCTGCCTGCAGGGAGAAACACACACACACACACACGCTCAGCAAATTCTTCCCTTTTAAATTAGCCACAAATGGCCCAGTTATTCAGCTCCAAAAAATATAAACAAACATATTCCTGACTACGTAATTGACAGCAAATATAAAAATACAGAATAAATAATAAATTATTATGACTAATATATATGGCTTGCCTTGATAACACTTGATGGCTCACAAGAAAATGTAATAAATAGATGTTTTTTTATATCTTACTTTTAGCTATAAATATTATATACACATATACATATATATATATATATATATATATATATATATATATATATGCATACACACACACGCACGTATTTAGGTTAAAAAAACTTCTAAATAAAGAGACTGATATATAGATGAATATAGAGAAAGCTCATGTCAGTAAACGTGATTTTTCTGAGCACTGAAAAGCCTGCGAGAGCTTGAGAATTTTTTTTTGGGAGAAAAAAAAAAACATGCAGTGGGACAAAGAGAGAGGCAACAATAACCCTGTTTCAATAGCCTGCCATGCTGACACTTCTTACAGCATGCAGAAGAGAGAGAGAGAGAAAGTGAAATGACTGCATACCAAACACTGGCATGCCTTATCCTTTGCATTCATGCCCTGTATTTCTCTTTCGCACACACTCTTCCGTGGCTGGCTGACTTTTTTAAAACATATTTCACCTGTGTCACATAAAGGGTCAGGGACTGATGAATTGTGTTCTCGAGACTGGCTGCAGCGGCGCAATGGCACGTGTTTAGATTTTGACGCCCTACTAACCACTAACTGTTCTGTAAATCAACACTTATTGGAGCATTTCTCATTTTGAGGGGGAAAAAAACTATTTCAGTCACTGCATGATTCAAATACTCATTTATATATCCTCATTCATACTCTCATTCATAATATATATATTTATATTAAACTTTTTTTTGTGATAGAGCCATTAAATGTTAGAAAGGCAAGCCAAAAACAACAAAAAAAAAAAAAACAGGTAAAAATGTTTAATTTTTATGGACCATTTCAGTGTTTTTGTGTCCCATATTCATCAAAAAATCTCCCAGCTATCACAGCCTATAAAGTGTAGTCAAATAGTATGCCGTGAATAAACCAGTTGTCATAATTTGTCACCCTCTTTCCAAACCCGCAAGCTTTTGGTTCATCATCAAAACACAAACGAAGGTATTTTAAATGTCAATGGAGGGACAGAAATCTCTCAGATTACAGTCCATTGAACAAAAACGTAAATTCAATCTGTTCATCATAGAAAGCGATCTAGTCTCTTCAGAAAATTTGGACTAAACCACTTGATTCATAAGGATTCGTTTTAAAATCCCTTTATGATCTTTTCGAAGCGTCAAAGTGGTAGTTGCGAAGACTATCAATGGAGGGACAGAAATCTCTCAGATTTCATTTAAAAAAATGGTGTTTTGAAGATGAATAAAAGTCTTACGGGTTTGGAACAACATGAGGGTTAGTAATTGGGTGAACATAATTCGGCCCCCTACTGACACTTCTGTGTTTAGACAGTCTCAAACTAAAAGCATCAGCATTCAATACCGTTGAGCAAAAGTGATGAAGATGTTGAGAGTGTAAACTGGATGGGCGTAATTTCATCAGATTAGACGTAGAAGCGACGAACTCACCTGCTTGTGCATTTCGATATTCAGCCCATAGGACATCTCATAGTACTGCAAAGAAATAAAGTCAGACATGAACTTTTTTAGTATTACAGCACTGAACATCTAGAACCCCAGTGTAACATGTGCGGGCATACTAGTGCGTACTACGTGCTAAAGTGCTAGCCTCGCTCATCATCCACACGTCAACGAGCAGCGTAACACAACCTCTGCAGCTAAACAAGACCGGGGAGCATCAGTGATGGAGCCAGAGTTGGATCAGGGTCGGCTTTGCCAAGCAGCAGTAGGTCCCTAAAGCAATTACCACCCGCGCAAAGCAGACGCCCACCCTCCCCATCTTCCAGCGGGTGCGGACAGAGCGGGGGAACCCGATAGGCTATTAGAGGGAGGGAGGGCGCTCTGGCTGATGCGCGTGAGAGCAACGCCGCACAGATTAAATGAGATTAAGCCGCTCGACGGATCAATTAGAGGCGGAATATCAGACGGCAACACGAGGCCCGGGCCGGAGACAACGAGGTTAGAGTGGAGGGGAAGGAGGGAGGGGATATCATCGGGGGGGATGGATGAGAAAAGAGAGAGCAGAGTATGGACAAAAGGAGGAATGGCAGACAAGGTAAAAAGGAGGGGATGGGGGGGGGGGGACTAGAGAGGAGAGGAAGACAAAGCATACATGATGCCTGAAGATCACGGCCAGATTCAACATGAGCCAAGTGGATTTTTAATACAACTTCTTAAACATTCATTTTACTTGCATTCTAGAAAATTAAGTTGCACAATTAGTGAAAGAAAAATATTTATTGAAATATAAACTGAAGAATTATTGAACATTTAAATAAAAAATAATATAATATAAAATGTTATATTCGGTACAACTAAGTGGTTATCATAATTATTTTTCTCATTCTTATATAATATATTAACTTGTTTTGTATATTATATATATTATATATTTATTTGTTTATATATTATACATGTATATTTATTATATATGTATATTTATTATATATACACATATATAATAAATATACATGTATAATATATAAACAAATAAATATATAATATACAAAACAAGTTAATATAATATATAAGAAGGAGAAAAATAATTATGATAACCGCTTAGTTGTACCGAATATAACATAATAGATTAATATAAAATATAAAAACCACCAAGCTGAACAAATATTTAAAAAAATATAATATAAACACACATATTTACCACATATAAGAACCGCTAAGCTGAAAAAAAAACCTTTAATATAATAGTTTAGTTGTTTGTTAATAAATAAATAAATAAAAATCAAAGAACTGCTAAGTTGTTTGTAAATAAGTAAATGCACAATATATAACAAAACTTTTATATAATGTGGCTTTTCTTATATTAAGAATCGTGATATATATATATGTATATATATATATATATATATATATATATATATATATATATATATATACACACACACACACACACACACACACATACTGTTGTTTGTAAACAACAAAAGAAAAGTAAATAATAATAATCAAGCTGAAAATTAATAATATAATGAACTGCCAAGTTGTCAATAAATAATCAATTTAATATAATATAATATAATATAATATAATATAATATAATATAATATAATATAATATAATATAATATAATATAATAAGTCAAGTCTAATCTCATCTATGATACCAAGTAGGTCAGGTATGTCACTGGCGTCCCCTCAAAAGAGGGGTGCATGACGCCTCTGGGTGGACAGGAGGTAGAGAATGTTAATAGAGCAGCAGAAAAGACAGTGTTGAGGCAGACAGAGAATAAGACACAATGAAATCAGACAGGTGAGGGCTAGGTAAGTTTCTTGCGGATGTGAATATGTTCCGGCACATCCAGCCTAAGGCGCGTCCCTCTGGAGGAGAGTGCGTTCTGTGCAGACTTACCATGATATAATGACGTTGCATTTCTGACTTCTCACTGGCCAGCTTGTCACATTCGAGCTTCAGACTGAAAAGAGGAAAAAAAAAGACTGGTCAATAAAAAAGAACAGACACTGACTAGACATATATTATGCAACAGGATCAGTTGAAGAGTTCAGACTGCTTCAGAGACTTTTCGGACTTTTTCACATTCTTTTGGCAGAGTCGGTAGATGGGGAGAGAAATTTAGAGCTAATAGTCAGCTAAAAACGCTAAGGCCACTCATTAAATGTCACATCTACCAATCAGAAAACTAGCCAATCAGAAAAGCTCTTTGCCTGCAGTATTTAACAGTAGCATTCAAGTAAGAAATTGAATAAACAAATGTTAAAATAAAACACTACATAGACTTAACTGTATAAATGATACATTGATTCTTATTAAAGCTACAGAAGTTATTCAGTGAAGAGCAGTAAGTGATTTTCTTTTTGCCTTTTTTTAATTAACATTAATGACAAATGGTAGCTGGTATATTAGGCTGCTGTCACTTTAAGGCTGTTTACACGGAAACGATCTGAAGAGAAAACGCAAAAGTGGCGTTGCGTTATCACTATTTATTCTGCGTTTAGACGAGCGTTATGGGGGGGAAATCTGCGTGCATATGGTGACGCAAAAGTGTGTGAAATACGATGCAGTATGCACTCCAGGCGGCTAGGTGGCAATGTGAAGCACTGCCACACAACAACACCAAGTCCGCGCGCCTCCGTACAACCTAGCAGTCTAGCAGACTTTCGTGTTTTTACCCTTTAAGGCCCTTGCACACCGAGTCCGAAATTCGCGTCCGAAATTTCCGCACGTTAAAAAATAAATACGACCTCACGTTATGTCAATCACGCTTGTACACTGCCTCCGAAACTTTCGTCCGTCAAAAAAAAAAAATCGAATCAGGTTCGATTTTCTGTGTTTTTTGCATCCGTAGCAAGCATTTTGAATGGTGTTTTGACAGTTCAGAGCCACCGAATCACGAAAGCGAAAAAACGCATGCGATAATTTCGACTCGGTGTGCAAGGGCCTTTAGACGGGAGCGCGACGGTGGAGTGTTTTTAAGAATTCCCACAAGGGTGGTTTCACTTTTTCGCGTTTTTAAGCCCCAAAAACGGCGTCGCCGTCTAAACGAAAGGCACATCTGATAAAATATTTTTACGTTTTCACCCGCGAGCGTTCTCGTGTAAACAGGGCCTAAGACCGAATGCACAGATCTCTTATACAGATATGCATCCGATTTTCTCCAAACTGTTTATGGCCACTTAAGACATAACTGACTGCCTTTATGTAAACCTGATGTGTATCTATCAGTTTAAGCGCAATAAGACGTGAAAGAGAACTTGGTTTAGTGCTCACGCTGTGCGACAGGCTTTTAGTGTGCGCACTGAACAACATGCGAATAAAATGTTTAACTGGCAAGGCTTTAAAACGCATGCAAATAATAAACGTTCATGATTGCGAAGAACTGCAATGTCACTTGAGCGTAACCCTTCCGCTGTGTTACTAAACGTGATGTGAATGTATGTGGCATTGTACAGCATCTTGAGGCGCCAGAACTGCAACTGACGGCATGTGCACTGTAGCGCGATACTACGATATTTTGAGTTAAATTGATTTATCGGATGCAAAAATGTACATTTTGTTCAAAAATATTTTATCCATTTTTATCATTTAGTTGTGGCATTGAGGAGAAAATGGCAGGAACTGGTTTATCACACCACCCAAACTGGAATCGAACCAGAATTTCCCACCATGCACCAAGACTCGATGTGATGTCAGCATGTGTACAAACCACTAGGCCGTGACTCCTTTCAAGACTTATTTCATTATTCCCAAAGAAAACAAAGTGAATAATCAACTAGTAATTCCATATGGAAAAAAATTGGGATTGGGAAAGCAACTGACAAAAGAAAGCCAAGAGAAAGCATTTGATCTCTATACAAATAAAGTGACACGACATACTAGAGGTTTTTGTTTCGTTGGCGTATGACAAGCATTCTGTCTCTTCATACCTCTCCAGTCTGCTGCTTCCACTTATCCCAAAAAAGGGGGGAAAAAAACTGGGCTGTTATGACTGTGTAACATATATTGGGTGTTGTCATGGTGACCATCCTCCCTGCTGCCAGGCTACCTGTGATTGGCCATGCCAGCCACTGATTGGCCGAGACCTCCTGAAGGTTCCAAAGATGCTCTCGGAGAAAAAAAAAGACGCCAAAAAACGACACATTGATGGAGTTGTATTGCCGTTTCTTTCCGCCTCCAAATCGCTCCTGCTGTCATCCTTATTTTGATTTATGTATTCCCTGATCTATTTATGCATTTGTAGAAGGGAGCGACAGCTCGGCGAGGCTCTGGGGACCGCCTGCAGTACATTTCCTTTAAAAGGCTGAACGCAGCACCAAAAAAGCCCTTGTCTGTTGAATCTCAATTGAAGTCAATGGCGGTGAATCCATGCTCTGAATACACATACAAAAACGTAGGGCCTATTCTTCTGTGAACCAGGGTTAAATGAGGGTTTGCTCGTTGTCATGGGAATAGGGAGGGAAAGACATGTTGCCTTAAAGACGGGACAGTAGCAGCGTCTTTGTGTCTTTAAAGAGTCTTCCGTCTCCTTTTACAGGAGTTAAGGCATCAGACGGATCAGATCACAGTAGCCGCTCCGTGTTAATCGGCATGGGAATGAGGCACTAGGGGAAGCTTGTTAGAAGTGATAAAACAAATATGCCGGCTAATAGTGAATTTAGTCACACTGCTTTGTAGAGGACCACCCTAAAGAAACGGTTAAAAGGAATGTTGTTTTGAACCCGATTGGCTTGCTTTCTTCTGTGAAACTTTTGATAATGTGCTGGATGCTCTTTTCTGAAGTATGAACTGGTTCTTTTAAGGAACTGGTGATTCCTTCACAGGATTAACTCACTGAATCAATCAGAGCAGCAACTGAATTAACATCCGACTCATTCACACACAAGTCATTACTTTCATTATGTCATTACTTTTTGACTTGAAAGGTTCTGGTTGCTCTGTTCTGCTTCTGAATCAATCAGAGCAGTTACTAAATAGGCCTTTATTATTAGACTTCCGTATTCAAAAAGCAAGAGCTTAAAATAGTAGCGTCGCCTGTATCAATGGAAGTGCCCATAGCACAGGACTGTTGTGATTTATTGATGTACAGTTCATCATAGATACTTCATCTATGGCCCTGTTTACACCTTGGATGCATTTTGGTCGATCAGATCACAAGTGGACGACTCTAAATACAGGTGTAAACCGGGTCTAAAGCGGTTTGAGCTTGTCAACTTTCGACCACTTCCAGAGGTAGTCGAAAACACATTCGACCGGATTGTTTTCGTAGTGTAAACGCTCATGTGGTCGAATGTGTTCGAACAGCCACAAAAGACAGTCTCCGCCTACTGACCTAATGCATAAATATTATGGGAAGTGCTCAAGCCAGACGGGATTTAAACTTTTTCGGCTGAAGCTTGATTTGAAGATGAAAAACTTACCATGCACAATGTTCTCTCAGCATTCCTGATTTCTAACACACACACTCACAGCGTTCGCCGTGGTCAACACCGGCAGCGCTGACAATAGCCTCGTTGCACATTAAAATGGAAGACTACACAAATGGTAGGGTATCATATAAGGCTAAATAAACCCATTTGAAACATCTACAACTAAGTGTAGTGTAATTTTCTTGTCAAAACTGGCGATCGTCCATTGACAATAATGAAGGCGGGAATCCAATTACGCTACTAATCACTAATCAGGCCAGGATACGACAACACGCAGACTGTGATAAAGGTCTATTGACATCTGACTCACTCACTGAATCACAAGTCATTACTTTTCTACTATAGTCGGATTCAAGAACAAATGAGTCTTATGAACGGTTCTTTTAATGAATAGAACAACTTATGAGCTATGGGGTCTGAATCAATCTGGCAATTCCCTCACAGAACAAACTCAGTGAATCAATCAAAGCAGTTGACTACATCTGACTACTTTCTGAATCATACTGTGCTGGTTGTTCTTTTCTACTGTAATCTGATTCAACAACAAATGACTGATGAATTGCACAAGACGACTCATGAGTTCTGGGTCTGAATCAAACTGCTGATTCCTTCACAGAATGAACTCACAGAATCAGTCAGAACAGTTAGTAAATTAATATCTGAGCGAGTCTTTGTATTTGCATCTAAAGCTCCAAAAAGGATGCAAAAGCACCTTTAAAGTATCATAAAACAGGTCCATGCAGTTTGAATGTTAAAGTCGTTAAATTCAATAATTCTCAATTAAAAGTACTAAAATAAAACTGAAATAAAGCTAAAAAGAAATATAAAAAACTGAACAATAACAAAAGCCAGAATAAATTACTCAAACTTAAACTAAAATATAAAAATATAAGCTAATTAAAAGGAATTAATAAAATATACTATAATAGTAAATAAAATGACTGCCACAGAAGAAAGAACCTCACACAAGTTTTGAACAACATGCGAGTAAAGGATGACCGTTTTCATTTTTTAAGTGAACTATTCCTTCAAGCTGTTGCAAGTGTGTGCGCATACCTGTGGTATTGTGCTTGAAGGAACTGGAACTCGTCCTTGATGCGGTCGCACGAGTCTGACGTTGTGAACTTCAGCTGCTGCGATGAAGCCTGGAACGAAAGCAATTTACGGCGGTCAATTGCATTATTCAGAAAGCGTTAGTCGCAGCATCAGCTGGGCATCCAGGGGACGGAGCATCACAGCAGCTTCAATGCCAAGAACGGAGAACTCCAGCCAAAACAGATGCAGCTTTCTAAACAGGAAATTTTGTAATCAAGAGTGAATTCAAGTGTACTGTATAAAAATCAGCAAATAAAATCTCACAGGGCTTATTGCGATATTCAAAACTCATCATTTAGAAGGTGTCAGTCATGTCTGGAGCTCGACATCACCCAAGGTTTTTGAATTACATGGATTCGGCTTGCAGGTGAGCTTATTTCCCTAGTGTGGGGGACACACCTGCAGGGAAAATGCAGATGTTATTGGAACCATTTTGCGCTTTTCAGGGTAGATTTTTCCTAGACTTGGTGATATGTTGGCGGTTTTCCCAATAAGCAACTGCCACACTTGAATTTTGATGAATGCAGACCTTCCAGCTGTAATTCTAGTAATGCTGAAAAAAAACAAAAAAAAAACAAGATCTCTGCTATTACCAATGTTTCAGATTCTGGCTATTGAAAATGAACTCTAAAAATGTGTATTTTGGTCTTTTTGACTACTTTGTTACGTGACAGTAGAATGAACTGTTCTCTGGGTAGAATGAGGGTCGACGATGAGCAAATTATTTTAGTTTTTTTTTACCAGTTCATTTAGACATTAGGGTGGTCCTTATCAAGTCCAATTTTTTTGTGTGCAAAATGTTAGTGTCTTAACCTCTTAAACTGTTCCTTTTAACTTCAAAATTAGAAATATGCAAAAATGTTGACAAAAAAAATGATATTTAGAGGTAGCTCAATCATGTGGAAGATTGCCTATGTTAAGCTGTGCGGCGTTATTGTGATATGCAAGTAATATTAAAAGTTGCTGCAAATGAACTACATTTTATTGAAATCAGAGCAACACTGACATGACAACAATGACAACAATCTCAAAAAAGCACAAAGTTTTCAACAATCCCTCATTTCTGATGCTCAGCAGCCAGTGTTGACTTTTTGCAGTCTGGATAGATCCGTCGGTGATCTTCCACCACATGAAGGAGAAACTGCAATTGTTCTCCAGAGTGTGTGAGATTGCCATTGTATTCTTGAATCAGAGCCACTCCTCTCTCGGCGTGATCATTGACTACTTTCATTGCATGTATGGTTGCCTGTGCCTCCTGATAATCTGCTTGATTCGGCCAAAGTTCCGGGTCAATTTCAAGGAACGTAATGTAATTTTTTAAACCAAAAAATGTGCTCTAAACCCAAACAATAACCAAGGTGATCATCAATAGAAATATGTATTGATTCCACCAGGAAAGGTAAATCTGCTTAACCGGGTCATGGATGGATTAATTTGGATTTAGTTTCTACAATAAATAAACTGAGATATGTATCTAAAATACATATTTAGGAATATATGGTGCATTAGATGCTTTTATGGAGATTTTTTTGGAATTTTACTAGCCAGGTACAATACCAATTCAAATGATCTGTTTTTACGAAAATCATCAAAATCTCAGAAAGTTTAAAGCTATTGAGCTACCAGTAATTATTATGTTACTGCCATAAAAATTGGCATGCTGTATTTTCTTATATAAAGGAACAATTTGAAGGGTTAAGAGCATGACAATTGGAGACTTTAAAAATAAGGACCACCCTAGTAGACATGAGTCAAATGAATTTGAATCTTTGGTGAATTAATGTGAATGACTTACTTACTGAACCACAAGTCATTACTCTCAGACTCAAAATGAAGCGAAACTTGAATTATAGACAAAATGTCCTGTGGTCTCTGTGTATTAAGTTTCGTTAAAATATATGTCAAATGTCATTTAATTTACCAATAACTTTGGTAATATAGATATAGATATAGAGTTAGGGCTATACATTTTAAGGCTTGACTAGGATTCAGGGAAAATTTATTCTAGCCATTACGGTTCAAAAGTTATAACCCAAAACGCAAATCACCTTATTATAGTGCCACCTAGTGTCAGACGGTTGTGTGTTTGTGCACCAAGATTAGAATGATTCTGCCAATTTTGGTGTCTCTACGATTTGAGGTCTCTGACGTTCATACACTTTTAGGGCAGAAAGACGAAGAACAAAATCAGTACAAACGCATTGACAATAATTATGTTTTCATGTTTGATCTTGTGGTCCTACAAGTAAAAAGACGCAAGAAAACAAAATTCAGACACTAGTCATCCATCAGCATGCTGGACTTGGTTGGGTTTTATTTGACGCTTTGATCTCCTGAACAATCTAGCAGCTAATTCATCACGTTATTTTCGAAATTGCCAACCCGTTCTTGACTCCTTTCGAGTGTTTGCGTTTTTCCGTTTCAAAAATCCCGTGCCGCTCTGCAGGGTGAGAGCTCGGGGGATGAAATTCTTGAAACCCATGGTACGAGCGGACCAACCTTTAACACAAACTGTGTACTTAGCCCGAGCGCTCTGTGCTCCACTGCATATGAAAGAGAGGCTTGTGTCAACAGCGAGCACTTAGTGCCCAAACAGTCAATCTTTTTCAGACGCCGCTAACAGTAGTCCTCACATTTCTGCGTGACCACTGGAGATACGGTTTCCTTAGGGAATGCTGGGGGAATGGGGCCAATTGGGAAAGTTTGAGTCGATAGCCCCTGCTGGAGTGTCCGGCGACGGGGAGATCACGGGTGTTACATACGCACAATACTTGCTTTCAACAGAGGCCATTGCTGACCTGCTTGCTACAGCATAACGTCATCCATGCGGTTTAAGCAGGCACTGAACAGTGTTAGCTGTGTGCTAAGCAAAGAGAGGACTTTAAACCGGTCTTTAATACATTAATACAAGTGTGTTGAAACAGATTGAAACATGCTGTGTGAATGAAAACGTGCTTTAGAGTCCTAAAGAAATAAATAACGAGCAAAATTATGTTTGTTTTTTTATAATGACTGAACTTTGCTACTTTGACATTTAAGTGATGCGTTTAATCAAAGCAACTTCAAGAACACTTACAAAGCCAATCTTTATATGGAGTATCCTGGAGTTAAATGCCTGGCCCAAGTATGCAATGGTGATTTAGCTACATTTACAGAAACGTAGTCACTTTAAAACATCTTAAATGTAAGCTTTAGCAAGTTAATAGCTAAATCAATATCAGGTTTTAATAGTGATGCTGAAGTTCATTTGTAGCATTTTAAAGAAATAGATTTTTAAGTGCTTTATTTCTTTCTGTTTTTTTTTTTTTTTCTTTTACAAAAAAGTAGAAAATGGCAGTACTTATCGGTCTAATAATTATCAATACTCAATACCATTTTACCTTTAGTGTCTTAAACTTGAGTGGGCATGTGCATAAGCATTATACAAGTAAAATATTTTTTACGTGTGAATTGAGCAAAAGAATCACAATTTATGATACCATTGTTGTCAGATTTTAGTGCAAATTTGAAATGTTATTCAAACAAACATTTCACACAGGAGATTTCTATCTTTTCCCATTAAAGTAGATATGAGCTGTACGTGTAGAACTGGAAATAGCTTCTCAGAAACCTTGCAAAAATAGCCACTGAGTGATCTGACTTTTTCAAAATGACTCATGGCTCTTCTCTACAATTTGAGCTACAGATTTCGGTTGTTGAATCGCACCTTACTTGCAACCTTTTGGTTACCAGGTCAAATCTTTAACCACTAAGCTACACCAGCCTTAATGAAGCGATGGAAACCTTCAGGGTTGCGAAGCTTAGTCTAATGATTTTAAGCTTTAGAGCAAATCCCATATTCACTTAAAAAAAGAAAACCACACACAGAAGCACTCATGCAGCACAAGAGCCAAAATATGGGACAATCCCTAATTTGACTCTGCCTCTGTGCGCTTCTCCTTTGAGATGCAATTAAACCATTAAAAGGCTTTATACGCTGGTGGGCAAATTGTGAGTCTTCTGTGGCTAAATGGGATTCATCATTCCAGTAATTTACAGTTGTGCCTCCCACCCCACCGTTTAACAGAAAAAGGAAATGTTCTAGAAAAATCTTTCAACTCTAACGTTGGCAGTTTTTTTTTTCCCATCCCAAGGGATTACATACAAAGACCCAGATGTAGTTATCTGAAGAAGAGAAGAGAGTTTTTATACTTGAATTACAGCGAATGTGGTTCGGTGAAATGCCGGCAAACCAAGAGCCACTAGGTTAACTACAGCCAAATCCTCACCCCTAGTCTTCCTGTAGCTGATGCTATGTTTGGAATAGCGTACTATTTGTACTATTTCTGTAGTATATAGTATACGACGTATACCACGCAGAGTATACATATACAACACCTAGTGGACTATGACATTAGTCAAACTGTGAAGTATGAAACAATGCATGCTGTGAGGAATACAGTATCCCACAATGCAATGCCCTCAACTTGAACTTCAATTTCTTGATATTAATTATTTGACCAAAAATGGTCAAAGACTCCAGACTAGTATAAGGCGATATTCGTAGTCACACTGTCAGTCCAATCGGATAATTTGTTTATCCGATTGGAATGTGATCTGAAATTATTGACTGCCCACATTGTGTATCTGTAACTGTTCAGATCCAATTTGTGTGTCCCATGCTGCCCTTTCGTTTTCCGGAATATCTGCATTGGTGTCTATGGCAGTAACAGTGCATTGGTAGGTATTAGTGGTCGACCGATATTGGTTTTTTGATGGCCGATGCCGATATCTTAAGAGAACAGGGTGGCCGATGGCCGATATAAAGCCGGTATTTTTATATATATTTATTTTAATCAATATTTAATAAATTATAAATAAATTATACATTTTTTTTTAAATAAACATGCTTTTATACTTTAGATGGCAATTTCTTAAATTTGCAATCCTATTACAGTATTTTTCACAAAGTAATTGTTTAGAAATATATGAATATGTGAATAAAAAGAAAGTAAACACTGTAACAGGGCACTCAGTATTCTGGTAATTTCGTGCTGGTAATCATATTTTTTCAAATAAAGACAAGGTAATGCTAATATTACATACAGCACAGTGAAAACGATATGAATATGACACAGTTGGCAACTGGATATATCACAGATATGAACATGACACAGTTGGCAACTGGTTATATATCAGCATATTTTAAAATGAAGGATTTAAAGTTTTTTGATCGCGTCTCCTGTGAAGCTGATCTTCTGTTCGCATTCACTCACTTCGCACGGACCGACCGTCACTTGCAGACAGTAATGCACACTTCACAAGATATCACAGCTGGATTCAATTAAATCTGCAAGGTTTGTGAAATTAAATGTTTATTAGACATTCAGAGATTTGTTTAAATGACGTAGATGCGCATTTGCTGAATGTTGACGGCAAATTAGAAAGTATTTTAGCCTGATTTTTTGCCTTTTCTGTTACAAATAATATAAAAGCAAACGCTTTACTTTACTTACTTCGCATAAGTTACCATTTACTTTCTTTGTTTACCAGTTCTGTCTAACAAAGTATTAGATATGACTGACAGAGATCGTAAATTTATGAAGACGGAGAATATGAGTGAGCGCTGTGTGATCTGAGGAGCTGCCGTTGCCGTTCTCTTCTGGCGCTGGTGTTCTCAGCGCCGCCCGTCAAAATAAAAGTCTGGAGCGCCGTCAAAACAAAAGTCCCGCTTCCAACACATCGGCCAATCGGAAAAACGTATCGGCCGATGCCGATATTTCAAAAATGCCAAATATCGGCCGATATATCGGCCTTGGCGATATATCGGTCGACCACTAGTAGGTATACGCCAAAAAAAACAACCACCACCACCACATGGAGGGGTGGCAATACAAATGTTGTCTTATTTACAACATGACAGAGTGTAGCCGCCGCGCTGGACTACTGCGTCTTCTGAGGCAGCGGCAGAACCGTAGGTCAAACATGTCTCCTATATCACCATTTTCTGCTCGTCTGGCACTTTGTAGAGAGAGCGAGATCTTCTGTTGAATGCTCTTGATTGCTGATCGTTCACTCAGCATGTGTTATTTGGATTAAAACTAAATTGTATATGCAAGTAAAACATGAACTGTTACCTGATTTTTGTATAACGAGTGGTTCCTTACTTTATTAGTTACAGGATGTTTGCAGGCCAAGAAGTGTAACATACAAGAAGTTCCTACACAAACATCCAAAGCAACACAGCCTTGTTTCTGCAGCGACTTTCAGCACGTTTCCTATAACAACATCTGGCGTTTACGTTTTGCGTGAGGTGAGAAAAATCACAAACCACGCAAAATCCGATCAGAGCAGTCAGACTGAAACGGATTTCCCGAAAAACGATTTAAATAGGATTTCAAACCTTATGAATGTAGCTCGAAACAAATTAGCAAAAATCGTATTTCATGTGATTTTTTTGCCGTTTACACTTTCTAAATCTAATCGGATTTCAATCAGATATACACAAAATTAGATTTGGCCTAATAGCCTAAAAGTTGTACATATAGAAGAGGGCCTGATTATTATGGTGATGTTAGTGTATTTATTGCACCAAAAAGTCCATTTACCAATAATAAAGCATGATTTGACCCATAAACAAAGTACAGACTTGTTTCTCAGTTTTTACAGAAAATTTGGGGTAATTTATGGAGGTTCAGGTTTTAAATTGCACATTATTCATCATTTTTTTAAACTTAATAGGACCATGGTAACCAGAGGTAAAAACCACACATGAATCCCCATTACCATAGTGGGATGTAAATTTGGTTTCTCTAAAACAAACTTTGCATTTGTATTCCCACTGAAAAAACACAAACCGAAAAACAAAACAACAGTTTAAAAGGTTAGGGCTCCTAGGTTTATGTAAAGTTTGATTCATTTGAGGTTCTGACAGGGGTTTGTAATGGAGATTTCTGTGCCAAATTTCATGCCACACCACGCTTAAAACTGGTTCCAAAAAAACAAATTAGGGCAAGAAAACATTTTGTGGCACCAAAGGCAACCAGTTGTAAAATGCAACTCAGCAATGTAAGAACTTGATTTAACAAGAACAGACCTCTTACTGTATCCAAACCTGTATCCACATTACACTTAAGGTACAGTGTTTCTTCAAAGAGGCAAAAGCCACATGGGGGCTGGTGAACCGGAAGCCACACTGCCAAATAATGGCGGTGGCTAATCATGTTAAGGCAGGAAGTTGATTTGATGATTATCTCTTCGCCCATCCTCAGTCACTGCAAACCCTCACCCCCTTTCACTTTAGGAGAAATGGTGTTATCCCACTTCCCGGCTCCAATCCATCCTCATCGAGTCGTTTGGAAAGGAATTATTCAACTTTTATCACTTCAGGCGCCGCACACTCCCAAACACAAGCTTCCTCTCGCTGGAAAGGCTGACGGTGGCAGTCAAATTACAGACAAATAGCTGTCACACAGCATAAAGGATACACAACACAGCGGGTAGGGGGTAGTGAAAGAGAAGGAGGAATCAAGAGAGCGAGCGATGGGAACGTCAGTCAAGAAGAGAGCTCAAACGGCACAGC
The DNA here is from genome assembly GCF_963993115.1 of Abramis brama. Taxonomy (NCBI): domain Eukaryota; kingdom Metazoa; phylum Chordata; class Actinopteri; order Cypriniformes; family Leuciscidae; genus Abramis; species Abramis brama. Next base: position 19,204,378 of record NC_139968.1, on the reverse strand, counting down.
GGCTCAAGACTGGAAATTAAAAGCAGGCGGGTCAAGGTGATTGCGAGATTACAGATGGAACAGTAGCGATCGTGATTGATGCCTTGTTGGTAAAGAGCTCGGCATGGGTCAGAGACTCCGGAAGACAGCCGATTACTCCCGACTCTGTAACAAATGGCACAGCTATGGGAGGCGAGCGGCTGCCCACAAATAATGACCCCTTGGAAAGAACCCTGGAGACTTATTCACTTCACGTTTCACAGTTAAACCAAAATATCGTACAAGATTGGTTTAACAACATTCTACTGCAAGTCCATTTATTTGAGGTATATAAGGGTATTTTGAATTAGCTTTTAGTTTTCATTTTAATGACAGTTTAAGTTTTAGTCAATTTGTTTTTATTAGTATTTTATTTCAGCTTTATTTTAAATAATGAAACAGATTTTTAATCATTTTAGTTTTGGTTAACAATAACAACACTGATGCAAGTTAAATACAACTTACAATCCCAAAACTGACAAATACCAGACATGGAAAGTGTGTTTGCATTAACGCACGTATAATTGAACAAAATATATAGTCTAATAGACTAAACTGTAAAAAACAGTTGTTAAATTTGAATCAGACATGATGGAAAGTTTTGGGTAGAAACGACAACTTTGTCAAAACAATCAGATCTGCGAAAATGACTAAAAACGCTGTATTTATACCAGGCCAGTAGTTAGTGATGTCACTTTGTAAAGAAACGCTGCGCGCATATAGACTGAACATTTAATATGTATGCACATGACATCACTGTTTGCACAAATTCACATTTTTGTAGTTTACACTGAGACAATAAAGGTATATCGTTTTTAAAAACGTTTCACTTCACGAAAGTTTGCGTTTTCAGGCCCCCAAAACGCCATTGTTGTGTAAATGAACGCTCAAAACGCATTAAATGTGTACAATGTGTGTAATAAAAATAAAATATAAAAAAAACTTAAACTCGTCAACGCATGATGCGAATATCGCAGCAATAGTGTCGCCCGGCACGAATTCGCATCTATTCACTTATTTACATTGACTTCGTATGTAATCTACTCGCGCAAAATATTAAATTTTCTTTTGGTGTGCACACACCATAAGAAGAGAGCTGCTCTGCTCGTGGTCTTTGGTTGTAGAGGCGGAAGTGCTTTAGAAAGGGGTTCTTCAGCCCGGTGTGTCTGTCGACAGGCAGGTCTGAGCGAGGTGCTGCCACATTAAACAGTCCCCCACCAGGCTGCTTTGTTCCAGACCGCTGCTTTACTCTGGGGTGCAGCTTTCCCACAGCGCAAGTCCATCACTGCCAGAGAATACTGATGCAGCCCTTCTGTCTCAGCGCACACACACACACACACACATCCAGAAACATGTGTGCAACATACAAAGCCTCTAAGCCACAAGCAACTGGCAAAAAACCTGCGCTAGTAAAAATAATCCTGCGACGCAATTATCCCAGCACGCGTCCTTCACACCAAAGGCCAGGAGGAACACAAACAGTCAGACAAGCTAATTAAGCCATCCGTGCCTCGTCCTTTCACCACGGTACAGGCCGAGCCCATTCACGGCGGATGCTGTATTGTCAGCGCCTCTTTTGAAGCGGCCTGAATTTTTCATTTAATACTAAAAATCAGGGAAATAAAGGAGTCAGTGACACCTATGGGCACTCTTTTTCTTTGTCTTCTCCACATACACCTTTTCAGTCCAGAAAGGTGTTCGAAGACCTATTTGCGATGCTAATGAGCAGATTTGCCATCAACAACCAAGACATCTGCTCAGGAGTGTGTGTGTGCGTTACAATTTCAACCTGCAGAAATGAACACTGAAATTGTTGCTGCCTATTTACTTAATTGATCAAAGACTATTAGTCATGGTTGCAAAGGCAAGAATTAAAATTGCTACATGCTCATTAAAAATTTCTTTATTAAAGATTATATTTATGTTTTTATATATTAGCAGTGCTTGTTAAGGCAAGCATTATTATTATTACTATATGTTAACATGCGTGAATTATTTAAATTACTTTATTGTGTGTGTGTGTGTGTGTGTATATATGTGTGTATATGTGTGTGTATATATATATATATATATATAATATACTGAATTGTCCGAATTATTTCTTCTTTTCTTATTATTCATATACTTGTTACTTCAATATTATTTTTATTTGCTTTTCCTTTTTCCTTTTAAAGGGACAGGAAATGAAAAAAAATACTAAATCGCCAAGTGACGTGAGCCAGATTTAAACTTTCACCACTATACAAGCAAATCAAGTCATTTTTTTAATCTTAGCGTAGCAAAATAAAGTAGTTGCAGTACGCGATACATTTTTCGTCGTGCATGCATAAGCGAGTGTGCAGCTGTGGCTGTGAGTGTGTGTAAGAAACAGAGTTTATTTAATGAGCAAGATGTGGGATTATCCGCCGCGTTGAGAGATCTGGGGAGGGAAAGACGGAGATCTGTCCTGCTCACTCGACTTAATAAATCTGACCCGAGTGCCCCACCCAAAGCATCAGGTCGGGGGCAACACACACACACACATAGGTGTGTGTTCATTTCTGTGCCAACTCTCGCTTCTCTTTCAAGCCATTACCGCAACAATGGCTTTCAGAAATGACTCCTTGAAAAGCCACAATCAATGGCGCACTCCAATTCACAAATCCCCACCATTATGACATCACTCGTCTGGATCTCGACTCAACAAACAAAATGGAGGACAAAACGCTATTAAGTGTCATCAGGCACACAAAAAACGAGATATGTTTGCAGGTACTACAATGCCAACTATTTTAGAGCGCACACAGCGGGATGCGTTTGCCATATGTAGGGTTTAAATCTGTCATCCCTGATATAACTTGGTGTATTGGTTCTTAATACTCCAATTAAGGAGGGTAAGGTTCGAAAATGTCGTCACGAGAATACAAACATCATTAGATGACCTCGGAAAAAACGGTCGAGGTGGGCTGGCACGATTAAAAAGGCTTGTGTGTACAACTACACCGGGGTGAACAATTGAAGTCATGAACTGTTCAGGCTGGTCAGAGTAAACACCTTCTGTGTCAAGTCTGGTGAGAAGTCGTTGCTATGGAGTCACAGTGCCGTGGCAACAAAGTAGTGCTGACTACAACTGGGCCCACATTTTCACATGCTCCCCGTCGGCCCTTCATTATCAGACTGTAAAGGAGCCGTTCAGGTCATCATCTCAGCTCAAACACCTGAAAAATATGATATTAGTTGGATGAGCCATTCATCCAACATTCAGCCCAATGCAAAGAAGTCCTGATGTTAGTCAACATCAAAATTTACCCCATTTACTTTCTTAACGGGTCAATGACATAAAAGAGTATCGACGATTCTCACGAAGTGCAAAGTTCTCTTCACATTCACGTCGGTTTCGTATGATTTTTCAAGATTTTCAAGAAAAGCTTTTCAAGGATTATTTAATGACTCAAAAAATAGTATTTTTTTTTTTTTAAATCTATTATTCAAGGACAAAAGTTTACTTTACACATTTAAAATTAATTAAAAATCTTTTTTGGGGGGGGGGGGGGGGGGCAGTCAAACCACATGACATTTTACAAACTAAAATAACCTTGACTTGCCTTAAAAAAGTACAAATATGTTAATTTTATGTGATGCGAGATAAAAAGACTTATATGACCCACAAAAAAAGAAGAAATTCTTGATTGTTGGAATCATCCTTGTTTGACTTAAAATAAAAATGAAATATGCTCATCACAAAAGAGAAGCATTTATAATGCATTTATTTTTAATAAATAGGAACAAAAATAAACATCCATGTGTTCCTGGTCCTTTAATCAAAACAAAGTGCTCCGCCACTGAAACGACTTTCCTCTCCGCATGACATCACCAAGTCCACTTCACACTAACCAATCAAGTGTCACCCTACATTTTTGCTCAGTTTCACTTGAAAATACAGCATTATTGGCATAAAACGGGCTGCGGATGCCACTATATGTTTATTTTAAGTGGCGATCAAATGTGACAAGATCATTTTAAAAGCAAACCAGATCATGCAGCTCATCGACATCTAGTTCCTTACCATTTCCAGCCTTACGGCTTTAATCAAGAGCGCCTAATCAAAATATCTGTCATATTAGCTCATTAATCAGTAACAGCCAGCAGGAAACTTTAACATGTGATGAGGTTTCACAGTCTGGGCATATTGCTCTAAATACTCTAAACCCACTTTTAAATCACTTACCTAGGTTAGTCAGGCTGATAAGAAACAACTCGTTATGTGCAACTCAATCCATAAATGAGTTCATGAGCAGTGATAGAGACTTTGGCTAAAAGATCAAGAGGTGGTGCACAACACACACACACCTCTGCTTTGCTGCAGGGAAAACATCTTGCATAATGCAAATGCATGTCATTACAGATTTACACCTTCGATTTTTGGCAAAAGTAAAAAAAACAAAAACAAAAAAGTGTTCTGTGATTGCAGTGTTAGTTAACCGATGGATTTTGGCACTAACGTTACTCCATTTGCGCCACAGGCAAAATGATGAGAGTTCATCAGAAAAGATTGAAAGATGTCAACATAAACATGTGAAATCTCACAATTCCATGCGTTGTTGCAAAGTACAGACTAATAAAGAGATATGAACGGTTATGCATCACATTTATGAGGTTTGAGAGTGAAGTTGAATATAATAAAACACAATTCACCAACTGTTAAATGTCACAAGCACACAACATCTACATTGTTCCCATTTGCGAACCCAGTTATGCCCTGCCAAATCACGCATTAGTGGATATTTAAGTCAGAAACGTGTGGTTTGGAAATATAAAAGGTTATAAGACGATATTATGAAATATGTGTTACATTTTTAATCTTTGCGATAAGTTTCAGCATACACACACTTGCACGGATGTCTCTCCTGCCAATGCTAAGCTCAAGCCAGCTAACAACATCAACACAGCGCCAGCAAACAGCTCGATTTACACTCACCGAGTGCCTGGATTGTGGAAACATCATGTCAGTTTTGGTCTTCGAGGTCTTGCCTTCTCCTCCTTAAAGAACAGGGAAGCAGTTTGCTCAGTAGACGTGTATATTTAGTGAGTGTTTCCTTTGTTTCGTCGCTAGCTCCTGTGCCAGCTACAGGCAGCTCGCGCTGCTGCTATGGCAATAAAGCACAGCCTGATGATGTGTGCCGCACTGAGCGCGCTCTTTAACACGCATTCGGCATGGGAAATGATCCGTAGATGATTTGCTGGAATCTGCTGATTTGATATGGTATCTTTCCTGTCCTTTTCCACGTTGGGAATGAGCTAAGACAAGGGCTGGTGTGTCTCTCTCCTCCCTGGTTGGAGGAAACCGAGTGGCTGTGCAAGAGCTGAAGTGGAGTTTGGGAGCTGATGGCTGCTGCTGTTTTTTTCTTTCTTTCCATGTGTGACGATATAAAAACGGAACCACCAAATAGCTCAAATATATTTAATTAAAAAAATTATATATATATATATGTAACTAATATAATAATAATATCAAAACAGCTCCAGCAAATAGCTGGTATAAATGTATACAATTTTATATGATCTACTTTTTATTTACATAAATAATAATTTATATAAAACTGTTTTAATACGTAACAATATTAAAACAAACCACCATATAGCTTGAATATATCAAATTTATAGAAAAAACATATATATATATATATATATATATATATATATATATATAGTTATTGTTATTATATAATTAATATATAACCAAACAGCGCCAGAAAACAGCTCATGTAAATATATAAAATAATGTTTATATTTTTTTATATTTTTATTTGATATACGTTCTATTTACATAATTTGTATATAAAAAAAAAAAAAATATATATATATATATATATATATATGTAACAATATTAAAACAGAACCACCACATAGCTGGAATATTTATATAATTTTTTTATCTACAATTATATATATATATATATATATATATATATATATTATTTGATATCAATAATATTATTGAATAATATTTAAAAAATATTAATATCAAAACAGTGCCAGTAAACAGCTCACATGAATATATGAAATAACTTTAGATATTGTTTTATTTTATTTACACCATTTATAAAAAACATTTAAATTTGTAACAATATAAAAACAGAACCACCACATAGCTCTAATATTTATAGAAATACATTTTTATATTTTAATTTCATTTTTATTTTATAGTTATATGATTAATATATAACAATATCAATATATATATATTAATTTCATTAATTTTTTTTTAACAATTTATGTAAATAAAAAGTATATTATGCAAATATATTTTTCAAAAAAATAAATATATGTTTATACTGTATATATAAACATTTATTTTTTCGGTTTATTTATGATTTTTCCAATGTTTACATAAATTAAATGTGACAGTCATCCAATAAATATGCAGAAATGAGACTTAATGATATCTCTGCAGCTGAGGTTATATTATAATATGAGATCTGTTGAACAGTGTATGAATCATTTTGTCATCCATTTAATTCTTCATGAGAAGGAAGGGTAATACCAGGCTCAAATATGGCATTTTGGTGGAAACTAGGATTATCGTTATAACTACAAGGACTCTTAATGCATTCATATTTCACCAGGAGAATCATCTACCTTGTTCATCTCTCATGTAATAAATGACGAACAAAAGCTCAACACAGACCCAAATGTATAGGAACAAATTTTATTCCAATTTAAAATGGATATTTTTTTTCTTGAAAGGAGAAGGCTATGAAAGTCATTTTCATGTATGAATGAGGTTCAGGCAACAGTGGTTGAAATGAAACATACAAAAAGAGAAATATGTCTAAAATACTGTAAATGAACAATAATTAAGCCCCTTGTCAGCAGGGTTTTGCGTTAATACGGTTTCTCCTTTACCTAACCCTCTCCACCGAAAAACAAACACATGCAATTAAAATGTCATTTCTTTTTAAAAACAGCAGTTTGTCATCTTTAATCTTAAATACAGAATAAAATTGTCCTTTTCCTGTTGCGCATTTACCATAATCACATACTTAATGTTTATTTGTTTTTAAAAACCGGACCATAAAATACACGAGTCCTTTTTAAATGATTTCCACAACATTGGCACTTGTAAAGAGTCTGGCTCTACAAATCAAAGGGATTGGCACACTCAATATAGTACATCATTTACATTTGGTATGCTTAAAAAAAAAAAAGAACTGAAAAAAAAAAAAAAAAAAAAAAGAGCAACCAACTGAACAATACATTACAAAGTAATACAATACTTTGATTTTATACACCACTACACAAGTTTATTTTTACCGGTTTTATCAAAAACAAATGTATTATATTAAAGTGTCCTACATACAAGTGTTCAGGTAATGCATCGACGTCAGAAGAAAAAAAAAAAAGTAAAGATAGCTTCATATTGTACGCATCCATCACGTCAGTGTGGACCTCAAGCGAAAGCGTCATTTCTATTCATTAGTGTCTGCATCTCTCAGAGTACCAGGAACAAGTTTGGAGGAACAGATACATCACATGAGTGGAGTTAGTTTCATTACTGCAGAGTAGGTTCAGTGCATTGACCCAGGGAGGAAAAACGTATCAAACTTCATCGCAAATTGTTGAGGAGAACGAAAACAAAAAACAAAAAAAAACTTAAACACCAGTTGAATAGCATAATCAAAGCTATTTTTACCATCAGCACAACATACGATGTTTTGGTACTTTTGTACTTGATGGGTACGAAATGAATGGCTGTAGTGTTTTAGTTGGATAAAGAAAGAAAGGTGTTTCTCAGATTAGGCCTAGCCCTTTAAAATGAAAGCTGTATGTACAAGCTTCAAACGTTCACATGTTCAAAAATGCCGTCAGAATTTGCAGGTCCACTATTTGTACAACAACGCAACCGTTTGAAATTGGCATATGACGACTGACAGTACCATCCCACCCAAGTAAACATACGGTTTAAAATGAATGAAACCCCGCCCAGAAGCATGACGGTATGCAAATTCTGGATGTTTGAGAAACGAACAAAATCGAAACAAGGAAAGGAAACAAAACAAAAACAATGAAACAAAGCAAAACAACAAAGCAATGAAACAAAACAACAAAACAAAACAAAACAAAACAAATGAAACAAAGCAATGAAACAAAACAACGAAACAAAAACAACGAAACAAAGTAAAACAACAAAGCAACGAAACAACAAAACACTTAACTGGCCTGGCACGGGAGGATCGTTTAGTTAAACAAAAATGTTTTGTTTTTTTTCGCAATTTGGCAAACAAGTCTTACAATGCACCAAAAGGTCCAAATGTATGTAAAGAAGGCTTGCTGGATTAAACGCAACAAAACAGCAAATATACAGCTGCAGTTGGGGGGAAAATGCGTATAAATAACACCTTCAAAAGCCTTGTGCACTGACCGACACTTCCAAACTCTAGAATTCGTCACAAATAGAGAAACCTCTTAAAATACATTCAATTACAGGTTTAAAACAAACAAAAAAAACTGCGGCAATAATTGTGATTAACGTGAGATTTCGCTATTTTCGCAAATTCCAACGAATCAGGTTCTCTTCTCGCTATTTTGTTTCAATAATACAAACAAAAGCCAATAAGACTGTACGAGTGCTAATGTGCGATAAATTCAAGGTGTGCGATAAATGAGTAAACGGGACTCAAAAGCGATACCGTCATGGCCCCCAAAACCAAACATGGCAAATAGAAATGTGCGACACCACCGCCACCGAGTAAAACAGTTAATACTTCATCCATCAACTTACAGAATCAAAACAACCCATCCAAAAGTCGCTTAACTTACGGCAAGAAATAGCGTACTTTTTCCGAGGATCACAAGGGCCACACAAAAGGTGCTCCCTGGATGCACTGCAAGTCGAACCTACGGAAAATGGCAACTCCTGTGGCGTCACCCGCGCTGTCCCTGATTCAGATACCCACTTCGGCGTACCTATTGCTCTATAGTCTCCATAGAGTCGGTTCATTCTCCGCCCACAATTAGCCCTTGTAATGAAAAGTATGAAAACTCACCTGAATTACATCATAAAGATCCCAAAAAAGCCAGCTAGCTATGGAATCCAAAAAGCTAATCAAGTGAGAACTAAGATATGATACTACGAAACCAAGAGAAAAAAACAATGCAAGCAGAGACCAGTTAAGAATTCAACCACTGATAAAATTCTCAATTTCCTATTTGCATAAAGCGACGTTGATGAAATGGAAATTCAACTTCCCATTTTCAAGCATTTCAAATATTCGGGAAAAAAAAAAGAACAGAACGGTGACAATCAATTTATCAATACCAAAAAAGAAAAGATCACTTGCCAATGGATTTTTTACAGCAGTAGAGACTCAACCCCCGCTTTCGTTGTAGTGCGCTCATGCGGAAAAGTGAGTCCGATTACACATCTGGTCCATAAATTACATAAATAAAAAAAAACTAACCGATTTCACCCTATATAGCACTTTTGTGTTGTGCTGCGTTGAGTGTTTACGAACATTTCAATCACTGGATATTCATATTTTTATAATGTAATACGGAGTAAAGTGTATATGAATCAGCTGGGAAAGGCGTTTATTTGATTCCTTCAAAGATTCAAAACTGATTTGTGGCGAAGCATGTAAACAAATCACAATCTTTCGGTTAATATCTTTGAATACTAGCTGGATCCATTTAATTATACTGATTAAACACCAATACTGCCAACTACTGGACTGGAGGAAACAGTTTGGCGCCTAATGATAAATTTCGAGGATACAGATGAAACCTGGGAATTTGTTGCAAAATTTCAGAGACAGTTGAACACAATTCGATCGAAATCACACATTTCAAATCTGCGGTGGCTCTCGTTACTCATTTTATCTTCCTCACATCTCGGAAAAAAAAGTCACATGGTCTTCTCCAAGTACTCAAGTAGTGATGGGAAATCTCTATACATCACTCCTAAAATAGTATTAAATCAAATCATCCAATCACCTTCACCTCTAGTGTTATAGCATGTGATTGCACAACTAACACCTGGTTAAATTCAGTGATGCGAGGTGTAAAGTCTTTCAAGAATGTCGCCCACTCTCCGTTTGCGGACACGTGCGCCTCCACCGAGTGTTTCCGTTAAGTTCGTACCTCAGTTTCATTCAGGTAGAGCCCACCTACAGCCCATCTACAGAGCAAACGAATGCTCTTTATCATTAGGCACCGGTTTAGCGGCCCAGCCCTCGGGTTTGAGGAAGAGTGGATGATAAAGCTATCAACTGGAGGGGGTCGACACTCAGGAAGAGAGGAAAAAACAGGCAAAGAAAAGGACTACATGAAGATCCAGTGCCAAATGGGAGTGAAGGTGTGTCCGCACGGTTCCCGTGCGTGTGTGTTTCTGCGTGTGAGGTGTGTAGTGCTTTCGGCCGTATGTGGGCTGCAGGTGTCTCGCTCTCTTTCGGTCTCTCTCTCACACTAGGTTGTACTCTTTTAGGTTGTGCTGCAGGATGGTGTCCTTGACCGCCGCGAAGACGAAGCGGATGTTTTCGGTGTCTGTGGCGCAGGTGAAGTGCGAGTAGATGATCTTGTCGCTGTCCGGGTTCAGGTCCACAAACATCTTCAGGATGAATTCGCGGCCCGCCTGGGCGTCCCTCTGTGGACCTGCGGAGTCGGTGGATGAGACAAGTAAACAAATCACTGATTATGGAGACAAAACAGGCTATGGAAGTAAAACAAGATGTTTTTTGGAAGTGGCTGCAGTTTACAAGTCCACCACATGGTGTCAGTGTAGGCTTCATCTGAATTTTAAGAGGATGTTACCATCAAATTCAGGGAAGTAGTCCACTAGGTGAGAGTACATAATCTTCTCCTCCAGAAGGTCTTTCTTGTTCAGGAACAGAATGACTGAAGAGTTCTGGAACCAGGGGTAGGTGATGATTGTGCGAAACAGAGCTTTGCTTTCCTCCATGCGATTCTGCAGATTTCAGAAACAAAAACACCACAATGAAAGGGCGGCCCAGCTTCGACTGCGCTGAGGACTAATGCATTACTGTCAAGCATCATTAAACATGGTTAAATGCACTTCTAACTGTTCCATGAACACCAATTAAATTAATTGATGCATTTCCGAATATACTATATTGTAATGTTATACTACTCTATAATGTACCATTTAAAAAAATAAAAAAAAGACTTTACTTCAAATATTTAACATTGCTCTCAAGATAATCCAGAGTTAAATGTGGGGTCAAATTTAAGAAATTTTTAAGTTGACGGAAAAGGGCCTTCCCATTATGCAGTTGAGCAATTTATTAGAATGCATTTGAAAGAAAAGAAAAAAATTATGAAAAATTAACAACTAAAAATAATAAAATACCATTTTAGATTATATTAATGTACATTTAATATGTTTATACATTATAAAATATGTAATAATAATAATAATAATAATAATAAATACATAAAAAATCGTAATGTAAACAACAAAAATATAAAAATATCATTTTAATTTACAAATGTATATTATATTAATTTGTTTTAATATTTGTATACATTATAAAACAAAATAACCTATAATAAATAAATTAAAAACCTAAAAATACAATGACAAAATTAATAAAAATAATAAAACACTTCATTATACATTATAAAATATATAATCTAAAAAAATAACATGATATGAATAAATACATTAAAAACCTATAAATATAACAATAATTAAAAAAAATATGTATATTATACTCATACATTATAAAATATATATAAAGTAAATAAAAATAACTAATAATAATAATAATAATAATAATAAAACATTAAAAAATATAACAATAATAAAAAATGTAATATGTATATTATACTCATTTACACACACAGACACACACACATACATATGAAGAGTTCAGATGCAAAAAGTGCCATCTGAAATTTTCTTCTAGAATGATCATTTTTATCAAGCTTGTATACTTAAGTTAAGTAATTTCACTTAAATGACAATAGGTGATTTACATTGCCATTTAAGTGAAATTATTGAACTTAAATATACAAGCTTGATAAAAATGATCAATCTAGAAGAAAATTTCAGATGGCACTTTTTGCATCTGAACTCTTCATATATATACATATATATATATACACATACATATACATACAAAATAACACCTAAATCTAAATAATCACCTCATTGTCAGATTCAACAAGGACCTGGTCGTATTCGCTCAAGGCAACCAGGAACATGATAGATGTGACATTCTCAAAGCAGTGGATCCACTTCCTGCGCTCTGATCTCTGCCCTCCGACATCCACCATCCTGAGACAGACGCAACAAAGTATGAGTAGACATAAACAATGGTTTGATGAGGATGACAATGAAAAAGCAGAGAAAAACAAAGGCTACACATAGTCCTTTTCCACTTGCATAAGATGACCAATCTGGACATTGAATTAAAATTACTAGTCCTTAAAACTAGTAAAAAAAAGGGCCATTTCTGAAAGAGATTTGCTCTTTCTATACTTCTCGAAAAGTAACAATATTGCCCGTTTATTAAATCAAATTACATCTAGTGGCCCTGCAACGGCAGCAAAATAAATGGGCACTTCAGGATGGGAACCACTTGTCATACAAAATTAGATGCACCTCAAAAATCACATGTCTGTTATCATTATATTAACATTTTGGCAGGAAAATCATGAGGTTAATCGCATTACATCTGGAATTCATTCTCACAAACATGCACAAATTAAGTCGTGACATTGCACGGTTTCCAGGTATCAACTGTTTGGATAAAACGTGAACCGAACAAGACCAGCTCATAACATGACCGCAGAGGTAAAACCTTCCCAATTTAGTACAAAGAATTACAGAAGTATCAAAACGGGAAAACAAGCGCGTAATTATGATTTCATCATGTGACTGGAGAGTTTTGGGCGGGAGAATGAATCTATGGTCAAGCATGGAGCCGGCCGTCTTCAGTTCAGTTCTGAAAGAACAGTGACATTGTTTCACAAAGGAAGCAAAACTTACACACAAACACTTACAGATACGCCACAAACAAAAAGAGAAGTGTAGAGTTTCAGATGCACGCTGGGATTAGTAACATCCATGCAAAGACAATGAGAAAAATGGACATGACGGATGGGGTGGATGAGCGAGGAAATAGCGTGCTCAGACTCTGGCACTGTATCAGTAAAGCCCCCGGACAGATGGAAAAACAGATACGCAATTCTAAGGTGCTCCAGGAATAAGAAAAATGCTTTAATGACACGCTAAAAGCTTATTCAAGGGCGATTATTGAAGATAAACTAAAAGTATATTCCTAGGCCTTGGTATATCATGGACAAAAAGTAATATGACGACGGAGTGATTGTAGATTTTTCTTATAAACCTCACTGACCAATCAGATGTGAGCTTTTGGCTATATGGACATTTCTACAGGCTCTTTTGTATTTCTATATTTTAGGTTAAAATCTGAGGTAAAACTCAAATCAAGAAATAAAAGGCGTTTTAAAAAAAGGGCAATTCAGAAATGTTGATTTTTTTTTTTTACGGTGATTTAAAGGTTTTATTAAAAAAAAAGAAAAAAGTTACCTCTGAAAATTTTTTAACATTTTATTTCAAGTAATGAAACTTTTATTATCATTAAATGCCTTATTATGAGTTCATGCTAATCTGCTAATATATTATTCAAATCAAATGTTGTACGTGATGTTATTTAATGGACCTGAGCTAACACTAACTAATAATGAACACTTGTATTTTTATTAACTAATATTAACAAAGATTTATAAATAATGTAACAAAAGTACTGCTCATTGTTAATGTTAGTTAAACTGATGTTAACTAATAGATTACATGATTACATATTCCCACAATGGCAGTAAATTATTCATAATTTACTGATTCTCCCTTTAGGGAAAGTCCTGGCATAATGTAATGCTTAAAGCATTTCATGTTGATAAAGAATGGAACATTTTTTTATTCATCAATATGGTGCACAATCCCATTCAAGTGATGAACAAAGCGACTGACTACATTTAGATTACTTTTGACCTAATTTATCTGAACACACAACCTAAAATGAGTAACCATTACATTACTAAAAATTTTCGTCATGTAATTTGTAATCAGTAACGGACTACAATTAGCAAGTAATCTGCCCAGCACTGATTATATCTTGCATTAAAGCAGACGAATGATCAAACTGCTTTTCTGTGTCACTCTTAACGTGAACAGACCTTAACACTTCGCCTAAAATTACAGCACATTACAAGAATATGGGCCATTCCCAGCTCAGCAGTCGGATAAACGCTCGCTGCTCCTAAATTAATGGAAATGTACGGAGACAACTCACAGGAGATTCCAGCTAAAACAAGGGAACAATCAGAGCAATTCTCATCTGTGCTATCCCCCCCCGGCCGCCCATCACACCTGCACTCAGGCTCAGTAAGGGAAAACATTAAGAGAAGGGTTTTATTTTATGTAGGCAACACAGTCTCGCTAGCTCAGTCTCTAGCGGCCAGGCGTAAAGCTTTGATAAATGGACTCCTTCAGGAGCTACAACCTAAAATAAAGCCTCTTCAGCCAGCCTCCATTCCTGCAGGAGGTACAGCTGACCTACTTACGAGGATAAGCTCTCTTACTCTGGAGGACGAGGAAGACAACTCAACCTTGTTACAGAATGGTTTAACGGCTGGGGTTGGGTTAAATGCGTAACCATGTAGGTTACTTAACCAAAACACTTCACCTGTATTTCGTAACATCGCCTACAGGTTATTTGCATTTTGTAGCATGCATCACCTAAAACCACAAGAGGCCTTTGAAGGTACTAGATCTACCTCAACATTTACCTGGAAAGTGCCCCAGCCACCTTCCTGAGCTGTTTGGAAGTGCACACATAAATAAATACACAATAAACATTCACAAATACGTTATTTGTACTTGTCAAGCAAGATCAAGAGGGAACCTTGTTGTAAGTGAAGTTATTTCTGGCGCCAGCGTGCGTAGGAGGGGTTCGACACGCTGGCTTCCAATCGATTTGTGGGCTTTTGTGATCACCTCTCTTCAGAGGAACTCTCTCTCTCTCATCTCGGCTCTAAACGGGGGGGTTGTGGAGGGCCTCTCACTGCCGCATCACCTGCGGTTCGGAAACGTTCCCCCTTCACAGGCCTGAGCTCAAACTCCTGCCTGGGCGCTAATGTGCATTTGTGTGCTCCTTCATTTGCAATGCGTAAAAGGTACATTTGATTATTGTCAAAGAACTCTGCCGCCTGGCCACCATGAACTTCAAAACAAGATCATTGCCACTATTAAAGCAGCGATACCATGCTAGGATTTATACGGTTTCTGCAGCATGAACTCAATCTGGTATGTGGTTGATAAAATTACAAATTTTGGCCAAATTTGTCATTATGCAATTAATAATTAAGAGCAAAGTCTTTATTAGAAGTAGACTAAATTTGCGTCGATGTGCTTTCTGAGCTCACAGACAAAAAAAGACGTTCAAGAACGTCAAACAAAAGGCAAAATTGAAACAAAACAAAATAAACAAATGCTTTAGAAAATTATTTTCACTGCATCAAAAAGAGACTTTATATTACCCGTTTATTTGAATTTGATTGCTAAACATTGTTAATTAGATTTAAATACTAAAATGCTAAATTCAAAACAAAAAAGCTTTGGTATCGAAATGTAAAATAGATCATTTAAAATAGGACCTGTTTACACCTGGTATTAAGATGCGTTTTGGGCGATTGGATCACAAGTAGATGCATTTCAAGTATTTTAATTAGTCTCTTTTGTCCACTTTCGACCACTTCGGTCCTGATTTGGGGAGGGTCTGTTGGCGGGTAAATGTGTGTGTTTTTTCAAATCTTTCAATCTAATGGACGAAATAAGAATTTAAATATGAACCCGCCCGGAGACAACGGAGAAACATACGTGGAGCAGTAGCTTTAGTTTCTGCTCTGACAGACACAAGACAACGGCAAACGCTGTGAGTGTGTTAGAAATCAGAAATGGTGAGAGAACATTGTGCTTGGTACATTTTTCATCTTCAAACCAAACTTGGGACTTCAGCAATAATTAATGTTTAATTAATGTAATCCCATAATGTTGCAATAGGTCAGTAGGCGGAGAGAAGATGGTATTTTGTGGCTTTTCGGACTCTTTGGACAACATAAGTTTACACACTGCGAAAGCAATCCGGTCAAATGTGTTTTCGACTACCTCTGGAAGTGGTCGAAAATGGACGTCCACTTGTGATCCGATCGACCAAAACGTTAATACCAGGTGTAAACACGGTCTAAAAGACTTCATATCACCTTCTGTTTCTTGAATTTGATTGTTACATACAGCTAAATATATTCAAATAAATATATTTTATATTCAAAACAAAACAAAAACAAAAGCTTTGGTACCAAAATGAAAAATAAAGTAAAAAAAAAAGAAGAAAAAAAGTACATTATCCTTTTTAAACTCAATAGCTAAATAATGCAAAATATTTAAATAGTGAAAGTTACTGGTTTAAAAAGAGAAAAGAAAAAGGATGACCCCAAATCATTCTACAATCCCCTCAATTTCATGACGATAAAGACAAACAAACGGATGAATGTTAATGAAGTTAATGATGCAAAGAGGTTAATGACTAAGAAGGACATTAACAGCCAATAACGTCACAGAAAAGTGGATGAACTTATCGAACCTCGTTCGTTCAGCTGGCCGCAATGGACCAGATCAACGCACTGATTTGCAAAATGTTACAAACATGGAGACATTGAAACGGGGAGGAGTCCTCGCCGGCATTATAATCTACCTGAAAATGATGCTTTGCAAGTCGAAGGGATATTCAATAATCCCTGTGGTAGGGATGCGAACCCTAAGCACGTCTTGCTGGGTCGGCAGATACGACGGCTCTGCGATACGGTCCAAATCGCTTAGATAGCTAGAGACAAGGAGAGACGGAGAGAGAGAAGGAGGAAGAAAACAAAATAAAGCATGGCAGCAGATCCCTTTAAGAGCCTGAGAGCTTTGGAAAAGCAGTGAGAGAATGCCGCTCGGGGATCCTGGGATGCGACGGCACAACCTTCTGCTTACTCCGGTGAAGATCTCTACCGAGTTCCCCGAAACAAAACTCTTTAAGAGCAGCAAAGAAACAACAACAGCAATAGCTGAGCCCCGGGTGGGTGTGAGAATGCGATCAGGGAAGGCAAAAGTGCAGTTGCAGCAGCAGCAGGTTAAAGGTCAGGAGACAGCGGCGGCAGTGAGGGTGTGCCGTGGATTGGCGATACCTGAAGATTATATTCTCTAGGTCAAAGGGATACTCTATGATGCCAGTAGTGGGCACTCGGACCCTCAGCACATCCTGCTGGGTGGGCACGTATCCCGAAGTTGATATACGCTCTAAATCATTAAGGTAACTGTGGGGATGAACCAGTAAGAAACACAGGCATGTACATGTGCATATACAGAACTACAGAAGCAGACCCACATGGAATTCACAAGCTTTTCATATTTTCCAGAAAGCTCACCCTCGTCATTCCAAACCTGTTTGATTTTGTTTCGTAAAACAGAAGGTTCAAGGATTTTTTATGCTGCTCTTTTTTTCCATTCTAACTTACCGCGACTCATTCGGTTACGAGCCACGTAAGAGTCGATAGCAAGTCAAACCTGACACAACGGGGTTTAATATGAGATTCAAGGGGATTTTCAGTAGTGGTCAACTGATATATCAGCATTTTTTTAAATATCGTCCTTGGCCGATAACTTTTGGAATGTGTTGGAAGCATAGATATTCATATAAAGCAGTGGTTCTCAAACCTGTCCTGGAGGACCCCCAACACTGCACGTTTTCTTTCTCTCACTAATCAAACACACCTGATTCAACTCATCAGCTCATTAACCCATGTGATAATGAGCTGATGAGTTGAATCAGGTGTGTTTGATTAGGGAGAGAAAGAAAATGTGCAGTGTTGGGGGTCCTCCAGGACAGGTTTGAGAACCACGGCTAGATGTCTTAAGGCGGTGTCACTTCCGGCATCACCGGCGGCCATCTTACCACAGGGAAGCAGTGAATTAAGGTGAGTGATCAGCACGCACACAAATCCTCTTATCTCGCTGAAATCTTGACGGATTTACAAACGGTTTGGTTTCTTACAAACATTATTAAAGTGGCTATAATTCTTTCATATGGAAGTCCATTGTTATAATTATTCATATGTATGCAGTATCATAACTACATCTCTGACGTTTATAACAAACCAAACCGTTTGAAAATCGGTAGAAAATTGAGCAAGTTATGGTTATTTAAAAGTACATGCACCATGTTACGAGTGAGCGAGCACCCTGTGGTAAGATGGCCGCCGTGTGTGGACGTCGACCTCCATTGGCCAGCAGCGCGCACGAGACATCTAGCCTTTATTATATGATATCTATGGTTGGAAGTGGGACTTATTTTGACGGTCTTTAGTTATGGTCTCTTAACAGTTTTGTTTAATACGTTACTAGATATAACTTTTAAACAAAGTAAACTGTATGAAAAAGTATTATAGCGTTTGCTTTTATATTATTAGTAACAAAGGCAAACACTTAATACTTTCTCATTTACCGTCAGCATTCAGCAAATACGCATTTATATAATTTAAACAAATCTTTGAATATCTAATAAACATTTAATTTCACAAACCTTGCAGACTTAGTCAAATCCAGCTGATATTCTGAAGTGCGCATTTGTAGCCCGCGTTACTCGGTGCGTGACGGTCGGTCCGCGTGAACAATGTTCAGCTTCACTGGAGACGCACAATTTCAAATTATGCTGTGCTATATTCAGTTGCCCACTATGTCAAATTAATGTCATTTTCACTGTGCTGTATGTCAAATTACTGTTACTCTGTCTTTATTTGAAAAAAATATGATTCCCAGTGTGCACAAACTTAGACTACGGAGTGCCTTATTGGTTACAGTGTTGACACTGTAATAAAATGTCTTTATTTGTGAAAAATACTGAAATATGACAGTAAATGAGTAGGCATCTTAACTAAGTGTTTAATTCAGAGACTTATTTTTTAATTCATTTTCAAATGATTTATTTCTAACTTATTAAATATTAAATCCAATAAATCAAATATATATGTATATGTATATATGTCTATCTATCTATCTATCTATCTATCTATCTATCTATATATATATATATATATATCTATATATCTATATCTATATATATATATATATATATATATATATATATATATATCTATATATATCTATCTATATATATCTATATCTATATCTATCTATATATATATTTATGCTTTATCTCGGCCACCCTGTTCTTTTAAAAAAAAAAAAAAACCTAATCGGTCGATCACTAATTTTCAGATCTGTAGTTTGTTTACTTTGTGTAATTAGTGTATTAATTTTTTTTAATACAAGTCACAATTGAGTAAACCGTCCTCTCATTGGTCAGAAGTGTGTCATTTATGTCTGACAACATTGCCACAAAATATATGATTTTGAGCTGGAATCATTCATAAAGATATTGGTTCTTTGGTCCGTCGGGTCAGACTTTCTGACTAGATGCGAACCACTCCAGAGTTAGTCTTCATTTGGCCAGAAAACACCTCGTTCAGGTGATCTTGGACAAACTGGTTTGATGCGTATTCGAGTGCAAATGCCGTGTGCGTATATGCATAAAAATGCTTTTTTTTAAAACCAAACAAGCCAGGCGTGAAAACACCCTGAAGCCACAGTCACACCAGACATTACGCACATGATATTTCTACAAACGCAATAGTCGAAATATGACGTCAAACTCTACAATTCCATGTATAATATATCCATCCATAATGTAAAATTCAAAATATCCGTCTTCAATTGGGCACACATTTTCACGTGATACAAATTCTACATACTTGAACTTTGGACCGCAGCAAATTCACACAGTTTTCCGTCCCCTGTATTCGCATACATATAGATAGAAGCTAATATATTGAAAAAGCGCAGTGTGACCGAACCTTATGAGCAAAGATATCATATAAATTTAGAAGACATTGCTCACAATCACATGGGCTTCTTTTATGGCATATTCTTGGATCCTGACAGCCTTTTCTCATTAGGAGCTTTTTAATGTATTAAAAAAAAAGAGCAGCGTAAACATTCTTCAAAATGTCTTCTTTTGTGTTCTACGGGGGTAGAAATATTAATTTCACAAGTTTTTGGGAAGAGCGTAGATTCCATGTGGGTGTAACAAACTAATTATGCCATTTGTGATCAAAATAAATTATATTACTGAATTGTAAAGGGCCGTTCACACCAAAGATGATAATTATAAAGAAACAGTTTTAAAGAATTCTATGTGAGTAGAGAAGTCCACACCACAACTATAACGATAACGACACAGAGAAACAATATTTTTGGAATCACTTTTAGAATGATTTAAGCTGATGAACACTAAAACCTTGACAGCCAATCAGAATCCACCTGACTTTGAAGAGCTCAACCATTTAAAGTGGCAGGCAACATAACTGCAGTGCGCGCTTATAATAAACAGAGCATAAGTGCTTGTTGATGTGGATGCTATTACAGTTATACCCATTGTTGTTGATGTGAACGGGCCTTAATACTGCATTTATACATGAAAAGAAATATGCTTCTAACTGACCTCAAGGATTCAAAGACAGAGCATTCAACAACTCATTTAAAAGCAATGAAGTTAAAAGGATCTAATGGCTAATGACAGAACACACACTTACTATTTAGTGGAGTCGGAGAGCTGGTACTCTCGCCTGCGGTCATAGGCTTCCTGGATGCCTGGATCCGCCCAGAGCATCTTTATTGCATTGATATAGGGCTGTTCAAAGGAGCAAACCTTCTCCACATCAACATCTCGCACCACCAGAGCGTTGGACTGTGGATAAAGACACAGTACACAGTGAACAACCCAGTTTATGACTTAATGGCTGTGTAATACTAATGACTTCCAGAGGGGTTTAGAACCAACTAGGTCACAAGTTGTCGAGTTAAAGTTTAAGGATCTTCTTTAGGAAATATTAACTGATTCTGTAAAAGCAAAACATGAGAATAATTAACCCGTAATCCTTCACAGAAGAAAGACAGCTGACCATGGTGTGACAGCAATAAAATTTACAAGTGAGGCTCGCAGTGCTTTTTATAGCCACGTTTATGGCCTATCTGGGGTTGATTTGCATCTCGACGTGCACTCTGGGCATCAAATAGATGATTACGGCGCAGTGACGGCCAGGGATTGTCACCTTGTTCTCTTCGTATTTGAATGGGATCTTGAGGTGCTCGGTGGCACGGATCATGGCCTGCATGGAGGTGAAGATGTTCTGGTAGACGAGTTTGGTGAAGCCGCGCTTGTCCTCGTCGGTGTAGCCTGTCCCGTGAATGATACGCATCTGTTTGATGAACGTACTCTTGCCGCTCTCTCCCGTGCCTGAAGAGAAAGAGAGAGAGAAAAAAAACACACATTTTGGAATAGGGCTAGATAATATTTTGGCTTCAGTATGATAACAGCCTCTTATCACAGTAAATCAATACTTTAAGGCAACAAATAATAATAATAATAATAATAATAAAAGTATAAAAGACAGCACCCCAAACAAACTACAATAATATATTTACTACATTCATTTATTATTATTATTGACAGAACAAAGATCACTAAAGCCATTTAGTCAAATATTGATTTGTTAATTGTTTATTGAAATTTCTACACGCATTAAATTAATAAGTAACATTACACATACACATTTAATAACAGCCTCGCAAAAGTATTAAAAAAATTGTGTGTCACAAATAAACTACAATACATTTATTAATATTACATGTTTACATTACTTAAATAAAATAAATATAAATAATTATAAACATAAACATTTAATAATTTAAAAAGACACCTTGAAATTGTTTGATTCACATTTAAGATTACTAGACACTAACCGGTATCAGAAAACAATTATCCAAAATGTTTAATAATATTTAATAAATGTTTGTGTGTGTCCTTATTGGTCTTTACACTTTCTACACAACATACTGCGAAACTGCAAAATCATTATTATACAGGCGTAATAAGTAACTTGAGTTATGCAGAACTTTAAGTTGATACATGTCAATCCTATATTGGAATTGGAATATATAAAAAAGTATGCCCCCCTCCCCCCACAAAATCAACTTTGAGGAGATACAAACTTTTATTAATTCAAGTTCAGGATCTAACCTTGCGGTAAACAATATTAACATTATGTAAACACATACAGCACTTTAAAACAGAAATCCTATAAAAAGAACCATCTCCCCGTAAATTTCTTTGGTCCTGATGACTCAAGCCAATAAAAATGTTTTAGCCATCCCCAAAGTTCAACAATATGACTTCCCTGGAAACTTGGGAGGTCTTGGACCGGCAGGGGGAAAAACAAGTCAAGTAACTGTTCCAGTTTTCGAAATTTATCACATTCTTGACAATACAATGTCAACAGTTTGGAAAGTCACGCTTCGATTGGTATGATAACCAGTTCCACAAGTTTTATCTTGGCATACATACGATTGACATCCTTGACAACTGCCATTTATTTAAATAAACAAGAAAGGCTAAATAAAAAAAAATAACACACGAGTGTAGGCCTATCAATATTGAATTGCTAGAACCCACTTTTCAGGTAAGGAAACAAACGAGAAGTTGCCTGTGATGTCATTTTTGCAACTTTAAACATGCATTTCAGAGGAATCAGGCATTTTTTGTTGTTGTGAATTTGTAATTAAATGCACCATAGTCCTGGGTTTCTATTCAAACAAAAGGTGTTCTGTCTGGGCTTCAAATTTCATGAGTCACAAACACAAGCTTTTTAAAATTACATTAGTCTCAACCAGGCTTTAGAAATCTTTTCTAGAAGCCAAGGCCGAACGGTTGGTTCACACGCTCGAGATGCGCTGAAGCCGTAACGGGTTCGATTTCCCATCAATTTCCTGTCCCATCTCTCCCTTAGCCGAGTCATGGGTAGTTTTAACTCCAACAGCTGGACTGTCATGCTCCGGCCTCCCTGCTGACTGTCTCCTCCGTCTTCATCTCCGTCTGCCGGTGGTTTGCTGACAGGGGAAACCCAATAAAAAAGCCTGGTTGCATAACCGCTGCACTCCTGGCTCCCTCAGCTTGCCAAATAGCTGCACCTCCCTGAAGCTTTCCAACAGTTGCTCCATAGAAATAGCACCACAACTGTTTGAACATTACTGGAGCACCTTGATATCAGGTTTTCCTCCATATTAGGTCATTTTGAGGGTAACAAACACACTATAGTTTGGTTGAATGACAATACTAAGACCATAAAAAGAAACCGGAGACCTGGTAGTGAAACTGATGCATGCGCAAAACAAATAGTGAGTTTAATTTTACAAAGTAAAGAAATAATAGATGGGTGTTTGTCATCAATTTATTTCCGTAATTTGATGCATTTAATCGAAACGTTATGGGCAACATGGTGAGGGGGGAATCCTACATCGTATCCTTTGGGAATTGATTGGATGGTGAAAATACACACCCAAATATATACCCAAATGGAGGCTAACTGATTAGGAATTTTAAAACAATGGCTAAAAAGCTGTCTATTGGTTAAATAGGCTATTATCCAAACATTTAACCAAGTGCAAACTACAGAGAAAATAAAATATATAGGCTATTAATAACACCACCACCACCAACTAAATCTAATTTAAATATTTTACTACCAATCAGAATTTGAGGCAGTAAACATTTTTTTTTAGAAAGAAATAACACTTCAATAAGGACAAATACTATATATTTCGATAAATTAAGAATCCTGAAAAAAATGTATCATGGTTTCCATTAAAAAAAAGTTCCAGGCAAAAAGTATGATATTGGATAAAATATTATGAAAATAAATAAATATTAGAATAGTGTAAACGGATGAATTGTGCATAAGACCAAGAATATGTAACGTAAATGGTGCCAATTTTGATCTCATGAAAGCAAGAACTACACAGGCACTCTTAAATATGACAGGTCAAAACTCAAGGTGACGAGGCCCATGGTCTCTTTATTGGGGAAGGACACAGCCTTCAACACCAGTGAGACTGGATCCATCCTATATTCAAGTCTGTGAGCTCACAGTGCAGCAAAGCAGGTTACCATGGCAACATTTTTAAAGCATTTACCACACAGCAATGATTCAAAGAGGAGCCATACATTAGCAAACCCTACTCTTCTTCCACCATCAAATGTGTCAGTCCACCAACGGAAACAAAATGGCAAGCAGGAATTAGCAAATTTGTAAAACAATTTCTACATTTCAGCCATGCCGGGTTGCTACTTGCTACAAGATAATATATAAAGCCAATAAAATGGCGTTGCAATAATAGCAATGCATGTTTTGTATTGCGAAACACTACTGGACAAGGAAATGAGGTGATGGTCCTATACTCAACTCCCTGACAAAACAAATGAACAGCTACAATTACAATCAGTTATTGATTAGAAGTGAAACAAGATTAAAAATAACCAAAAAATAAACTCATGTAAAAATAAACAATGACTATTTCAAAGACTGTTGTATGTGCCATACATCCTCCTTTTAATACAAATAAAAAATGAATTTCACTTTACATTAAAGTGTAACTTTGTTGATTTTTAACCCGTTTTGTATTGTTACAATGTCAGTAATACACTCACCTAAAGGATTATTAGGAACACCATACTAATACTGTGTTTGACCCCCTTTCGCCTTCAGAACTGCCTTAATTCTACATGGCATTGATTCAACAAGGTGCTGAAAGCATTCTTTAGAAATGTTGGCCCATATTGATAGGATAGCATCTTGCAATTGATGGAGATTTGTGGGATGCACATCCAGGGCACGAAGCTCCCGTTCCACCACATCCCAAAGACGCTCTATTGGGTTGAGATCTGGTGACTGTGGGGGCCATTTTAGTACAGTGAACTCATTGTCATGTTCAAGAAACCAATTTGAAATGATTCGAACTTTGTGACATGGTGCATTATCCTGCTGGAAGTAGCCATCAGAGGATGGGTACATGGTGGTCATAAAGGGATGGACATGGTCAGAAACAATGCTCAGGTAGGCCGTGGCATTTAAACAATGCCCAATTGGCACTAAGGGGCCTAAAGTGTGCCAAGAAAACATCCCCCACACCATTACACCACCACCACCAGCCTGCACAGTGGTAACAAGGCATGATGGATCCATGTTCTCATTCTGTTTACGCCATCTCTCTACCATCTGAATGTCTCAACAGAAATCGAGACTCATCAGACCAGGCAACATTTTTCCAGTCTTCAACTGTCCAATTTTGGTGAGCTCGTGCAAATTGTAGCCTCTTTTTCCTATTTGTAGTGGAGATGAGTGGTACCCGGTGGGGTCTTCTGCTGTTGTAGCTCATCCGCCTCAAGGTTGTGCGTGTTGTGGCTTCACAAATGCTTTGCTGCATACCTCGGTTGTAACGAGTGGTTATTTCAGTCAAAGTTGCTCTTCTATCAGCTTGAATCAGTCGGCCCATTCTCCTCTGACCTCTAGCATCAACAAGGCATTTTCACCCACAGGACTGCCGCATACTGGATGTTTTTCCCCTTTTCACACCATTCTTTGTAAACCCTAGAAATGGTTGTGCGTGAAAATCCCAGTAACTGAGCAGATTGTGAAATACTCAGACCGGCCCGTCTGGCACCAACAACCATGCCACGCTCAAAATTGCTTAAATCACCTTTCTTTCCCATTCTGACATTCAGTTTGGAGTTCAGGAGATTGTCTTGACCAGGACCACACCCCTAAATGCATTGAAGCAACTGCCATGTGATTGGTTGATTAGATAATTGCATTAATGAGAAATTGAACAGGTGTTCCTAATAATCCTTTAGGTGAGTGTATATCTAATGTAATGTATATGTACAATGTTTACATTATACTGTGTTAACTGGACAGAGAAATATTGGCTGTGATTGGCTACAGTTAGGAGTTAGATCGTACCATAGTACTGAGACAGCTCTCATTAACAGTCACAAATGATTTCGAAAGTCACGTTTCTAGTATCTGTAAAACCGCATTCTTCCATCTTAAAAATATATCTAAATTACGTCATATGCTCTCAATGACAAATGCGGAACAATTATCTAGATTATTGTAATGCTCTTTTGGGTGGTTGCCCTGCACGCATAATAATACAGCTGGTCCAAAACGCAGCAGCTCGAGTTCTTACCAGAACCAGGAAGTATGACCATATTAGCCCGGTTCTGTCAACACTGCATTGGCTCCTTATTAAACATCGTATAAATTTGAAAATATTGCTGATTACTTGCAAAGCACTAAATGGTTTAGCTCCGCAGTAATTGAGTGAGCTCTTAACGCATTATAGTCCTTCACATCTATTGCGATCTCAAAATTCCAGCCATTTGACAATGGCGGTAGATCCTTTTCCTATTTAGCACCAAAACTTTAGAACAGTCTTCCTAACATTGTCCGGGAAGCAGACACACTCTGTCAGTTTAAATCTAAAAACACATTTCTTTGACCTAGCATTCAAATAACACAATATAAACTTATATAATTCACAATGTTAGGCTGCATAGATTAGGTCAGCCGGAACCAGGAAAACTTCCCATAAATCCTGATGCATTCAATACATCATAAGAAGAATGGCATCTACGCTAATATTATTCTCTCTGTTTATCCCGAGCTTTACCACAATCCACCGGATCCGATAAAAAATTATGTATTATAAATTAAGGCCAGACAAGTCATTTGTTGAGGTCAAACAGAAACTTTGACGCACTTCACAGTGCACTTCGATAAACACAAAAGCGACTGAAAGCAGCTGCCCATCAGTGGGTACCGAATACCAGGTACTCGGTACTACAGAAATGTTGGTATAGTCACGTTTTCAAAATTTCAATACCAATTTGGTACCGAAGCACAGGTACTTTTGACAACCCTAGGAGCAAGTTAGTAAATTTTGACGTACACCCACGAGTAGTGCACAATAAGACCAGGAACATGTATTAGAGTACATTTTGAATTTAATGTTGAACTTTTATTTTTGTACTGTCAAATATATTGGTATTATATTGGCAAAACTCATTAGATAACAGCCATGATGTATGGCAGCAATTTAATAGAGGCACATTTTGTAGGAAATTAGACAATTATATTTTTCAAATTTTTCATTTCAACCTATATTCTATAACTTACACAGCCATCTGATTACACTCCAAAATTTATATCAGTTCAATCAAAAGTTCCAGCTCTACATAACCGGTTTCCCCTGCTAGTGTAAAATGGCGGATAGTAAAATCAGCTCACATCAGCTAATACACCCATGTCGAGATACAAGTGTGTGTGGGTGCTTGCTAAACACACATACTGGAGAACTGGAAGCGAGGGTAAGACAAAGCTTCCCTATCAACAGATGTAACATTTGAATCTTGCAGTGAAACCAGATTCTGCAATGTTTTTTATAGCATATTTACCACTAAAAGTCACTACAGTCAAACAAAAGCACATGGAGATGCCTTCAGACATGAACTTACAATAAATAAATAAATAATACAAATTAAATACAATAAAAAAATAAAATAAAATAAAATAAAAAACTCTACTCTGCCAGTCCCTCCTATTTTAATTAAATTAAAATGAAAAAATACAAACAATTATAAAAAAAGTAAAAAATAAAATAAAATAAAAAAATAATGTGAGTTTTATAAAAGAAACTAGCTAATACTAATTTGCCGGTCCCTCCTATTTCACAGAATTAAAGAAAAATAATAATAATTTAAAAAAAGATAAAATAATATAATAATAAAATTAAATAGTAAAAAGTATTTAATAAATATATATATATATATATATATATATATATATATATATATATATATATATATATATATATAAAATGTCAAATAAAATAAAAATTAACAACAAAAGGCACTGTGGTGATTTTAAAAGAAAACCAGCTAATTCTACTTTGCCGGTCCCTCCTTTTTCACAGGATTGAACCCGATACCGGAGCGTTGTTGAACAAACACAAACACTTTCTACAGTCTCTGCAACTCCAGCTCACTGGTTTGAACATGGAAATCATGAGGTGTGTATTAGCGGGCTATTTGCATGGTTTTAAACTTGCATGCAAATACTGAATTCTTATCGTTATGTGGTTGCAAATGCGAACCCGGCGTTTAATAAACACCACCACCACAGTGGTCAGATTGCTTCGCTTGAGTGAGAAGCAGAGTTTGAAACAAATCAGTTTTTTTCCGAGAGCAATTCATCGCGAGTGGGTGGAGTAATACTTAAAATTCGGATTCTGAGCGGTTCGTATAGAAGCACAAAAGGGCGACATGGACTTTATTTAGCAATAAAGTGAAACGAAAACAGGCCATATGTTGGTTGCATGAGAACAATGTCAGCTTTGTGCTAGGTGTGTCCAAAAACAAACATTCTGTACAATCTTTATGAGTCATCGAGCTCCTCCACAACACTCAGGTGTTATAGACTCTATACTCCAGCGCGCTTTCGACTCGGCTAGGTAAATATTGGCTAGAGCCGACCGTGTGGCGTAACAAGAAACCTGGAAGTCCGGGTTGTCATTCAGACGTGCCCGCGCCAGAAACAAGTTGCTTAGTAGCACGTTTTCGTGAATAAGGTATTCAAGTGAGTGACGGATGAGATCTTTTCCTTGCTTTCTTTCTCTCTGGATCTCTGCCTCCAGATCATGTGACACAGCAACAGCGTGCATTCATGTGTGCAGCAGAAGTGTGGGCTGA
This sequence comes from Abramis brama, assembly GCF_963993115.1. Taxonomy (NCBI): domain Eukaryota; kingdom Metazoa; phylum Chordata; class Actinopteri; order Cypriniformes; family Leuciscidae; genus Abramis; species Abramis brama. The sequence goes on along the minus strand of NC_139968.1, from coordinate 19,175,597 downwards.
AAATGAAGAGTGGTTGCCCTCGGCTCAAGTCCCTCCAGCAGAGAACGCCAACACACACACAGGCTTCTCTCTACCTCAATCAGCCTGTATCTTCAGCTCCGGCAGCAGAGAACAAAACGCAGCTCATACGCGCTGGGCCGTTACAACAAACCGGTCAAAACCGTACAAATCGATGAATGAAAATAGCTGACGACGAATGTTAAAGGTGATTAATTGGCTCTGTGCTTAAATTTTGGATGCACAATATCATTGGTATCATATGTCAGTTACTTATCAGGCAATGTTACAGATTTTTATTCTATTTATCGGTATATATTGGATATAAAATAAAAAATTAAATAAAAACTTTAATTACTTTTTCAATCATCTAGCAGTCATTTAAAATTAATCTTTAGCAAATCTGAAAATGAATATCCACTTAATTTTACATAAAAAAAAAAAAACATCAGCCAAAATTTCAATTTTTTCATCCATATATATACCTTATTTTATACAGATCATTTTCGCAAACCATGAATAGTTTACCTTTATTTTATTTTTAAAAAGTGCTAAAATGTTAAAATAGTTCAGTTGGATATGAATGATATGTCATGAATATCATGAATGATATGTCGAAACCATATCAGTTAACACACAATATTACGAAATCTTTTTGATTTATTTATCAGTAGATATTGGATATTTGCACATTTCAGATATTTTACGTTTTGATTAACTCTGCCATAATATCCATTTTTCATACTGTATATTATAATGCTGTGATGCCAGAATTCACTAGTAACATTTAAAATAACGAATTAGAATAACGGCCATAATTTATCTGCAAACATTTCAATATCAGTTCATCCAATGTCAACAAACACACACTAGGAATAGTTTCTGTTCAACGGCTGTTAATTGGATGAAGGCAGATATGAATGCGAACTTGCAGTCGATTGGAGAAAAGGAGAGTTTGAGTGGACAAAATGATTGGAGAAGTCCTGCATACATCACCAAAGAGAAGTCTGTCATTTCAAGACAAAATCGAGTTATGACATTTTAATCAAAAATTTATAGATAAATTGGATATGAGATCAATACCACGCATTTATAAAATAGGGTGAATTTTCATTTCATGCCATTTCATGAAAAAACTAAATATTTTACACATTCCAAGAAATGAGCATGGAGAGAACATCGACGGGACATTTAAAACAAATTACAAAAGTAATCTTACGAATTGGTTTCTAGTACAATAAAAAGCGTTGTAATCAGAAAAAAAAACTGGCTCAAACAGAAGGCATTTATCTTCAGTAATCCAACTAGTGTTTGAACAAACATCAGATCTCACATGAATGTTGAGCATCACATGCGGCAAACTCTTCCGACACATTACTCTGGAAAGAAACGACAATATTAGGAAAGGTTGTCACGCTAACAAGCTGATCAAATATTCAGAGCGAGGTCAAAGGCTTCAAATAAACCATATCGTGCCTATTTAAGCACACTTTAAGAATCCGGTTTAACCAGACATCCAAAACAGGCGTTTTTCTTGGAAAGTGGGGGGGGGAGGAAATCTAAGTGCTGGAAGACTTCTGAGGAACACACCACAATGAGAACATTTTTTATAAACCTCAAAACCCCTGGTTTCTGGGGTTAGAGCTGTTTAACTGAAAGCAACTTGCACAGACATATCTTAAAATATGTCAGTCAGTGCCATTGTTTTGCCTCAAGACGCAAACCAGTAATGTTTTTTTTCAAAAGCACGTTTAGAAAAGCTACTTAAATGTCCTAACTGAACCCTGGCTTAATCTAAGCCCTGTCTGTGAAACCGGGCCTGAGCACACAAGTAAAACTGAAATCTGTTGATCTGTGAGAACATGGTTTTCCAAACCCCCCTAAAACACAGAGATGACAACTTCCTGTCAGCTTTCAGAGAGAGCGGTCGAGAGTCTGCCGAGACAGAAGCAGGAGGTTAACAGCGTTCGTTGGTCACGCAAGGCCCTCTTCCTCCACCGAGGCGTATCTTATTGCCGTCTTTCCTCTGAGAGTCTCGGCACAAAGGCTGGTTGTGTTGCACGCAGCAGGGCCAAAGCTTTCTAAGGACATGCATTCTATGAAGCACTTTTACGGGTCAGCCCACACCACACAACAAGCGCCCGTGACCGTGTCTGTTCATCTACGCAATTTGAGGATCCCTTTCTGACCAGATCAGCCATTTTTAACAGCAACCTGCCGCACGGCTGCCAGTTTTTGCCATTTTGGGGAACCGGATCGGCTTGTAAAACCACAATCTGGTCAGAATAGGTTTCATTCCCCATGTTAGCGCTGCGTGTTCTCGCCGTGGCTCATCCGTATCGGGTTAAAGATACTCAATCAGAAAAGATCAAATCTGGACTCTCTTTGACTTTAGCAGCGATTAACTGGGATGCAAACACCGTCCTAAATAGATTTTGCAACCCGAGTTTCAAATCAAGCCTCTGATCTAATTATTTTCATAGTTACTGCATCTCTCCGTTCTGAGAATAATGTAAGGACGCGCGTTATTGAAGCGCTCCGCAGTACTGAAATATTCAGATACAATCTCTTAGGCTTAAATTGCTGACAATTTAGCTTTGCTTACAGCCACAAATGACCTAATGGCTCTGACACCAAAACGAAAGCAAAGAGCAGACTAATGGTCAGATCACGAGATGAATGTAAACTGACACTCATGCAACTCTAAAACACTAATGTTCAGTGCTAATAAATGAACATCTAGACTTTTAGTGAAAGTTTAACAGGTGAAAAAACACTGCAATTGTTGGGGTACTTTCATACATTCAACTTCTACTATAATTTGGGAACAATTGAAATAGGATTTGAGCTATCAAATAGGAACTTTTCTGAATCTTTGAGGATTCATGTTTGATCCTTGGGAATGTAACCAAGAAAAAATACAAACACATTCCCTGTGTATTTGGAATAGCCCTTATATAACTAAATACATTCACTATATTGAATACATTTTTAAATATTTTTACCCATGCAGGCAAGCAAAAACTGAAAAAATAATAATTCAATAGAATATTCCATTAAGTTCCTTCATATTTCCAGTTTTCCATGACTGGGAAGATATTGCAGAATATCACAAAAAACACAATGCCTATAACACATGAACTATATAAGTAAAAATCATATGAATGAGAAAAGTGTTATATATATATATATATATATATATATATATATATATATATATATATATATATATGTGTGTGTGTGTGTGTATATACTATTTTTTTTCCATTGTAGCCAAGCAAAAATGTAAAAACACTATTCATTTTAAACATTTTTCAATATTTTTCACCATGTAATCAAGCAAAAATGGAAGAAAAGAAAAATCACTATAAAATATGCCATGAAAGTCCCTGATAGTTCTATGACCGTGGGAACGCTAAATCCTATTAGAACTAGGTCTAATTAAGATAAACATTCCATCAGCGTTCTCTGTAGGATTTTTGACAAGGACATTTCGTGGAACAATCCTCCTAAAAGCCCAATGCGACACGTGCATTAATTACATAAAGTGAAATCATATGTAACGTTACACGAAGCAGTGAAAGCAACACGTTCGCCTTTGATTTGGACTTAAACCGCATGTCAGCATCACTATGCATTAGATCCACAAAGCAATATGCGTTTCTGTGTTCGCCATCAGCAGCTGTCAGAGATGCACTTACCCAGTAAGAGGAGTTTGAGCTCTCGCCTGGCATCTCGCTTGTCTCTCCGGAGCTGCTTGTCGATCTCGGCGTTGATTCTTTTGGACTCCTTCGCCTCTTCACTCATGCAACAGGCCATCATGGACTCCAGAGTCATCACCACAGCGTTTGGAGATCCCAACCCTGATCTGACACACTTCTACGGTCCGCTTCCCTTTGCAACCGCGTCGAAAGAGGAACAGGATGGATTTGGGGGAATGTTGTTTAAAAATGCAGCATGCGATCCAGGATGCCTTATGATGGTACACGTAAATCGATGAAGTAAAATAGAGCACCACAACCTCAGCCTGCTCATACAAACGGGTCTATCAAACAAGGCCAAAGACTGGATGAGATTGGAGGCCAGATGTGAATCCAAAGATCTCCCCACAATCAGACCGACCCAAGCCCTGTTTTTAATAATCTGCGATGACTACCAACTAGAGTCCCGGAGGGACAAACTAGCCTGCCACGACATCCGTGCTGTCCTTTGCTGTCTCGCTAAGCTAACCGCCCCACTGCCCAGAATCACCGCAACACTGTCCATCAGCTACCCGGATCTCTGGCTAACACACGGCGACAGGTGGCAGAAGACAGCCATATGCGCTTTTAAAGACGCTGTGTGCACATACAACACTGACTACAGTGCAAACATTTGATTCTGAGCATACAAAACCCGATAAGTTAATTAGCTAAGCGCACTAACTAGCTTAATTGGGTGGGCTAACCTGCTAGCTAGCCGGAATCTTTATTTACACTACGCGCGCTGATTTCACCGCTCATTTCTTTGCATCCGATTGGGGTTAATGAATATTTAAAGACGAGAAATGGACGAAAAAATGACACAGGTGTGGGCTCCTAAAAAAAAATCGACGGAGTGAAAAAATTTCCAGATGATCGCACCGTCCAGTCCGGTGTGAGTCGCACACAAACCTGGAGCTGCGACAGCTGGAAAATGGAGCGTGAGTGACAGGGCGCGGAGCCAATCAGAGGTAGAGACGCGCGAGGGGGCGGGGCCCGGAATGAGGCAAGGTTGGTGGAGGAACGACTGTGGAGCTCGCGGGGCGTGTTTCGCCACAAACCCTGCTATTCGACTGAATGGACAACGCCCATTCCTAGTCAAACATATCTGGTTAAGTCCTAATCCTCTGTAACACCTCTAATAGTTTCATAAAATATATAACGCATATATACAAATGCGTATTACTCAAACCACTCACAGACTATACACATGGTGCTTCTGTTCCGTTTATAGTTGAAGTGACTTGACTTGAGTGGTGTCATTGTCAAACTGTAATAAGAGAGAATCAACTTCCAGATTTGCAGATGATTCCTAGCTCTTTATCGACACCATGTGGAAACTGCTTGGAAGAAAAGGGTAGGAAATTGTATAATTGGGGCACTGTAAAAATTGTGTCCACCCCTGACTATAGGACGTTTTCATTTAAACGGAAATGTAACTCTTAATGAACAAGGTCCAAACAGTTTGTTCTCACTTCCATCACTTTATCAACTACATGTATATAACTATTAAAATTATATTTATCATAGTTGGAACTATTTAAAAGCTGCTACTGATCCTGTAGTGGCATGTAACCTATTTCAGCACTTGACTAGTCAAGTCAAGTCACCTTCATTTATATAGCGCTTTTAACAATATAGATTGTTTCAAAGCAGCTTAACAGTGATAATAGGAAATTAAAGTAATATAGAATGTTTTGGCTTTACAGCAGCTCTAGAATACAGTTATTGTCCAGCTAAAGTTAGTTTTGATTGATTCACTTCCGTCGTATATCAAATAATTGCTTATAATTGCATTTCCATATAATAATTGTTACTAGTAAAATAACAAATTAAATAGACTAGTTGTCACATAATTGACTCCATTGAATATTTCTCAGGGAAAGTGTTTTTGTTGTTGTTGTTGTTGTTGTTGTTGTTGTTGAAAATCTGCATTTCTTAAAGTCTTAACCAATAAAAAAACATTAAAGTCCCACTGAAGTGCCTTGAAACGCGCAGCATTATTCAATGTGTTGACATTATTTCCACTGAAGCAGGAAAATGGGGCGGGACATATCGAACAGCTCCTCCTCTTTTTTAAAACAGCCAATGGCGTTTTGTTTGTATCACTGCTCAGCCAGGGCTGTTGAGCTTTGTAAAGCCGCAGTTTCCTCTAATCTCCTCCATATCACTTTAAAGGGGTCATATGACGGGTCTAAAATGAACATTATTTTGTGTATTTGGTTTAATGCAATGTGTTTAGGTTAAAAAAAGTAATTATTTTACACATATCTTACATTATTGTTGCTCCTCTATGCCCCGCCTTTCTGAGATGCGGTGATTTTTACAAAGCTCATCGTTCTGAAAAGCGCAAAGTGCTCTGATTGGCCAGAAATCCAGTGCATTGTGATTGGCCCGAAAACCTTAAGCGTGTGACGGAAATGTCCCGCCCCTTACCATATTTGGAACATCAGCTCCCCAGGTGATAATGTCAGTACTACCTTATCAATTCGAGCCTGAATCTGATCTGAAAAATGCAGATGACCAAGCTGATCGATCAACTTTTCCAGCGCGACTGTACTTGAACGTTTTAGATTGGTAAGGTTTTATTTCATTGGGGACATAATTAATGATTCGTGCCGCGCTACAGGGGGAGAACACTATGTAAACATAAAACCATGTCTGCATTTGTGATTGTACAAACGACATACAAGCGTTACTTTATACTGCTCAAAACTCGTGTTTGAACCATAGACTGTAAAAAAAGATGGACGACGCCCCTTCGCTCTCTTCCATTGGCGAGAACTGAAGCCGCCAGAGTCCCGATATGGCGCTGACATATTGGAACTTGAGTCTGCGCAGTAGCGATCTCGGGACCAGACCTGCGCAGTAGTGAGCAGGAAGTAAAGCCGCGAAATCAACGCTCCGCCCTCACTCTCGCAGAATGCATTCTCCCTGAGTGCACTTTTTAAAAAATTGATTGCAGTACGACAAGAGGCTTGTTAAAATAAAGTAAATACAATCTCCTCAGTCCTCCGAAGATCCCGAAAAAAATGTCTGTTGGTGCTTCAGTGACTACTTTGCTCAGAGAACCTGTCAATCACAGCTGTCAATCATGACGTTACATCACGTAACTAACTAAAAACCAACTTATTTTTGAAACAGACACTTGAACTTACATCAGCGTGATAAAAACGACAGCAAATGAAAGAAACCACCTTTGGAAAAAGATATTTGAAGTGTAATTTAATTGTTTAGTTGGTCTCACGTCCCGTTGAATAACACGGGGAGGCGGGGCTTATAACCTATACTAGGACCAGTCACCGGGGGGGGCGATCGAGACGTTTTGGCTTCACTTTTCAGGGCTTGTGCGGCACGCTTGGTTCCCTGTCTCTCTCTTGAAACCAACACAGAAGTGAATTCAACGGCAATTCATCGACTGGCCACTTGAGGCTGGATGCAGAAGTGAGTCAAATCTGTATCTCCCCCATGTTAAAATACCCAACTTTACAGCAGAAAAAAACACGTTTACAGCCTGGTGCAAAAAGTGGCTTTGGTCTAAATAGCTTATTTTGCCCTTCATGACAACTGTGAGGGGGGTGAATTTTTTTATAACTCACCCGTTTAAATTATATTAAGCCTTAAATTTCTGCATAATTAAGGGTGTCCACTTTTGAGTGACAGGTGGATTCCCGCTGCTGTGGTCATTAGTCATCATTAGCTGTTTGTCTGCTGTTTGTTAGCCGTCACGTTACCTCAGCTAATTGTCTGACTGTAAAAATAATAAATTCGGGAGTGACGCGCTACCAAGATGGCGACGGTCGGCCACGCCCACTTTATGCTTCAAAAACGGTCTTCAGAAACCTACGGGTGACGTCATGAACACTACGTCCATATTTTTTTTACAGTCTATGGTTTGAACAGTCAGTAGCAAATTCTTAAAACATGAAAACATATTTACAGGCCTGTGTCTGTGAGTCAGAAGCGCCAGACTATACTTGCAAAGATGGAATTTCCCCACTTATTAGAGTCAGCCTTTGTGCACAGCCGGCCTTGTAGCTACTCTCCCAGGTTCTGGAAACAGTCCTCTGAAAAATGCGCAGCACACAGTCGAATAATTTGGTTGTACTGTTCTGGAACAGTGTTGTAAATAAAGCTTAACCACTGTTTTCTAATTGTGTCCTCTTTTGGAAGGCCAAACAAGGTAGTTTGGCTTTCGCAACGAAAAACACAGCGTCTCCACAACATGGAGTTTTGAATGCTTATATCTTCTAAATGCAAATTTTGTCATTGTTTTGGAGCACACTTGCTTATAGATAATAGTAAGGCTAACATATTCATACTAAAAGCACAAAACACAATTTTAATTTCATGTGGACTTTAATGCTATTGTATGCTATGAGAAATAGCGACCACTTGTGATCGGATCACTGAAAACGCAGGAAACAGGGCCTGCCATAACACAGCTTATAATACTTTTCTGCTACATTTATACAGTACAATAAAATAAAACATAAATAGCCCTTTTAAACTACAGTAAACCATTGTTCTGATCAGCAGAAAACGTAATTAATAAATAGTGACAAACAAATGTGACAATCAGTCCCAATATACTTTAGCTATAACTTCCCTGTGTGACATCTAGCCCCATTCTCACCAATTAATCTAATAAATGAACACAAACAGATTCTAAACATTATGGAAACAACTACTTTAAGTTGAAAACTAGTGTCAGTCACTTTAAATGTCAGGGCACATTCCAATGACTGATTCCTATCTGCTCTGCATGACTGAAACATATCCAGCATATTATGCATTAAAGTCAGACTTTCGGGAAGTTCATCTATTTGTCTTTAGTGAACGAACATGACGCAATTGACAGAAAACTGCATTTGGAAAAACTCCTTGAATGTGTCACAGCCATTGTTTATTTCAAGGAAGATTTCGCCATCTACGCCGTAGGTTTTATGAAGTAAGGTGAGTGATTCGCCTCTGTTTTCTCAGTTTAAATTGTGATATTTGTATATAAGCATATTTGGGGGGAGCGGGTTTACATTTTACCTCCCGCTCAAAGCGTTCTGTTATCAAACTCCACACAATGTTTCCTTTTCCAGCTCCCTGCATACTAGTGCAAGAAAACCAGACTGTCCGGATTTGCATTTAATGAAGGAATTACTTTTTGGCAGTTAAATTTGGCTCAGGGAACCAGACTGGGACCAAATGGTCGGATTTGGGCGAAAAAATGTTCTTGCCGGTGCTAGTAAATTTTGTTAGAGAACCGTGCACGTTGCCCAACTGATAAGAGAATATGAATATAATATGAAACAGAACTCATTTCTGAGAGACTGTTTCCCGGCGCTGTCTGAGAGACACGCACACGTGAAGCTCGCTGCTCAATGAGCGAGTGTGTCCTGACTTACTTGTGCCCCTTGTCTGATTGGCCTTGAACAGCTAAATACACACTCGTAGGTGTCAAAATGCCTGTCTTTGCAAGTATCCTAGTAAATACATTCATTTATGTCTTAAGTGAATGTAAACACACAAGTTGAGAAAGGAAACGCATGTGTAACCGTATATTGGATCCGGGAAGCTCTTAAAATGACAACAGCCTAATATTCCTGCTGTCTGTCATTCATGTTAAAGGGGTCATGAACTGCATTGTTTTATTGTTTCATAATGTTTCCTGGGGTGCGCTTATAATGTATGATTATGATTTTTACTTCAAAAATTGTCATAATTTAGAAATAAAAGGCATTTTTCCTAGCCTGATTTTAGTTTAAATAACAGATTATTTACACCCTACTAAGAGAAACAATGTGAAGTTGAATGTTTAGTCACTGGTTTGATTTACTGACAGGACAAAGAACATCTGACTGTAGTTACATGAATCATTACATCAGAAATCACTGGTCACAAATCAGGCATTAGAATGAACAGGGTTACTAACATGTGGCAATACTGTCGAGTCCATATCGTAAAAGCCTGCAAAGCCTGCGCCGAGTTTGTGGACTGATTTACCAAAGAATCCAGTGAAAAGTACCGAACACGAATAAATAATGTTCAACTGAGACACCTGAGACACCCTGTGCTCTTCTCTCTTCCTCATCTCACTAACGCCAGTGGGCGGGGGCTAAGTTGATTTTCTTGCAGAGGCGGTCTTTCACTACCTTATTACGTCATAAAGAGGCACATTCCAGGACGAGGCATTCGCTGGGCCTGGTAACAATAAAAGCTGATTTTGGACTAACAAGGATGTTTTCAGTTCTGAAACTTTCAGGATATTATTATAATATGATGACCAAAAACCTAAAGGAAATTTTTATTCCTCAGTTCATGACCCCTTTAATCGGCCCTGTTTACACGAGAACGCTCGCGGGTGAAAACGTAAAAATATTTTATCAGATGTGCCTTTCGTTTAGACGGCGACGCCGTTTTCGGGGCTTAAAAACGCAAAAAAGTGAAACCACCCTCCAGAGTGGAAATCTTAAAAACGCTCCACCGTCGCGTTTCCGTCTAAATGGTAAAAACGCAAAAGTTTGCTAGACAGTGAAGGCACCGATCAGTGCTTCACATTGCCACCTAGCCGCCTGGAGTGCATACTACATTGAATTTCACACACTTTTGCGTCACCGTATGCACGCAGATTTCCCCCCGATAACGCTCGTCTAAACGCAGAATAAAAAGTGATCACTTTTGCGTTTTCTCTTCAGATCGTTTCCGTGTAAACGTAGCCTTTATTATCTCTGTGGGGAAATTTTTGTTGCTCGAGTTTCAACATGCGTACACACAAAGAACCAACAATGTACATAACTATAAAAACATAAAAGAAAAATATATAGTTTTAGTTTTTGTGTGGAGGTTTAGTTTTTGTTATACATTTGATTACTTTATACAATTTAGGTAGCATTTCTTATTCTTATTTAGTTTTTCAGGTCTATTTTAGTTGTCTTTGTTCTATTGTTGTTGTTTTTGTCCTATTGCTTGTAATTAGTTTATTTGTTCTTATTTTATCACTGACTGTTTACATGTCTTCAGTAAATATAAAACCCTTATTTAAAGCAAAAATGACTATATTGTGACATATTGTAATCGTGAAATAAAATTATTCATATTGTGATATAAGATTTTTGTCATATCGCCCACCCCTGCAAACATATATGGCTGAATTTAACCAATATTTACAATTGCCAGCATTTACTACAATTCCAATTGTAGCGTTTACTACAGTTGACCGAGTGGATCAGGTGGTCTGAGCTGATGCAACTAAGCAGAGGCGGGGACTATTTGCATATTCATTGATCCCCGTTTACTAAATGAAGCAAGGGTGTAGAATTCCTTTCAAACTATTTTAAGGTGTGAAGAAATTTTCACAGGAAGAAATGTTTAATATGTCGTTTGGATTATCAAACATGAGTTTAAGGGAAAAAATGATTGACTGCAGGGGCAGTTTATTTTAAAAGTGAATAAATAAATAAATAAATACATCAGAGACATTATCAGCCGAACAGGTAAACTAAACTCATCTACTCACTAGTCCACTTTCATAGCCTCATTGTGTTTATAATCACGCTCTTGCTAACTACTATAACTCGAACTTTCAGGAAAATATTTTTAAACAAAGACTGAAAGAGTTGTCTGAAGCTTAGTGATGGTGGCATTGAAGTCATGTGACCGTAGTGTAGTTTGTTTAGCTTTTTACTTCTGCCGATTATTTTTCAGCTTCAAAATTCATAAAGGTTGTATTCATTTGAGAAGATTATGTGATTTTTATTTTTTTTTGCTATGCCTGGCTTTATTTGTTGTCTATAGAAGAACTTTCACATTTGCATTCCAGTAAGCTATATTTTATTAGAAACAACCTGAATGTTGATTTTGAGTGTAACATTGTTTTCATACATCAATTAAACGAGTAATTCATATCAAGTCAATTCATTTTCAGACAAAAACTGGCCAGAAAATATTATTTCTTCAATAACAAAAAAGTTCCAGATGAAGTCAAGGCTTTGCGTGTCACCTGGCAACGCTAAAACCTGTGTGGATAAGCATAAATGAGTAGAACCTCATGCTCAAAGCATTCTGTAATCAATCTCCACTTCGGGTTTTCCTTTTCCAGCTCCCTGTACATTATTGCGAGAAACTCAACTGTCTGAATTTGCATTTAATGAAGGACTTACTTTTTGGCTTTTATACGTGTAGCAGTAATACAATACAAATCTCCTACACTGTGTTAAAAATAAATGCTGAATATTGATGTTTTTTGTAGTTATTGTATTTCTGAAGGAGAAATGGGGGATTACTACTACTGTGGATGTTGCATCTGTTGCTTGTCTAAAAAAAAGAGGAACGCCATTGCCAAAAATAAGGAAATCGACCTCATCCTGGCGGAGCAGAGGAAAAGTGAACATAGAGAACTCAAATTGCTTTTATTGGGTGAGATTATTCTGTCAGTCCTTTATCAGAAATGTCAATCTCATAAATGTGAAGTGATCATGTGTGCTTATTTTTGCTTTCTAACAACAAGATATATTCCTCCCATAGGGACAAGAAGTGAAACATTTTGAAATATTTACTTTTTTTGGTCTCTAAAATTGAAGGTAAACTTAGGGCAACAATGCAGATAAATACAATTTTATGTTTGTTACATCATCTTTTGAAGGGACCGGTGCTCCCGACCGGTTCTTGTATCATCAGACTCAGCTAACGATTCAGTTTGTCCGGCACCCTCTCATGTGCAGCGCTGTTTGTTACACATCTTTGTTCCGAATTGTGCTACCGTGTGTGCGGTCGTCACTTCCTACTGGCGAAGGTTGCGATCGAGCCGTTCCTCCAGCCAAAATGAGGATAGGCTTCTATAAGTGAGACCTGTTCTTCATTGTACTCAAACTATAGTGAGTTAGACCATCAGGGATCTGTGTGCTTGATTCGGGCCCTTTTTCAAGCCTCCGTTCAAGTAACTACACAGTATGCATTACTAATGCTCATCCCTATGAATGGTCAGCAGCGTGGGAACTGAAGGACGTGTACTTCAGATATCCACTCCTCCTCCACCATCCACCGGGCCATCCTGTGTCTTACGGTGAGGGGTCGAAGTATCAGTATAAGTCCCTCCCTTCGGGGACTACATAGCCAGTTGGGTATTCAGGTCAACTGGAGAAGAGTAACTCGTCTACGGACTGAGGAGCTTTTTTCCAGTACAGAGGTGGACTTGGTTTACACGTTTCTCAACTGGAATGTGTCCAGTCGGTGCTTAGAGGTAAGAAAGGGTCCCACTGAATAAACTTCAGAGGCTCCTGGGGCATACGTGAGACGCAGTCGCATGTAAATGGTTTCCTCCATATGATGACCACTTCAGCACTGACTTCATGACCAAGTCCCTAGGTGGCCGCTCCGTGTGTTAACAACACCTGGTATGCTGCCAAACTCAAAGCAGTGTTCAGACCTTTTGTTTCTCTGGGCTAATCGCTCCTAGAACAGAAGTGTCTACAAAACACTAGCTCAGGGGCCATGTATAACGGGCATGCTGTAAGGAGGGCTTGGGCATATCTCACGCTGCATTGGCATTCAATTGCCTTGAGTTGTTAGCAGTTTCCTTGCTTGATGCCACTGCTCAGCGAGATGCACTGCCCAGTACAGCGACCGTTGCTCATCAAGTACTGTGACCGTTGGTCACAACTCGCCCGCCACCTCCTCCTATGGAGTCAGAAGCTTCTGAGGTTGCTTCTTCCACTACAAATTCTGGCCTGCTCAATCGTGTAGCCCATGTGGCCTCACGACAGCCTGTTGCCAAAGAGAGTGGAGACTCCATCCCCAGGCATTCCAGCTGTCCGGGATATCTTCGGGGCCGCACAGTTACATCTGTTGCCGCTCTGATCTTGTCCCCTTGCCAGTTGCTTACTCCCTTAAACACTGAGACACTGGCTTACAGCTGATGCTGGGGCCTACGCAAAATGCATTAATTCCCCAGTGAGCGCTCTTGCACATCACTGTGTTAAGTCAGGTAAGAAAGAGCAGGTTGTTTTAGTTGCCCCATAATGGCCCAACTAGGACCTCGTTCCCTAGACAGCCTTCCTGACTCATTCCTCTGAGACTTCTCAGGGATGGGGCACCCTTGGGACCCGCACCGAACCGGAGAAATCCAGGTTCCGTTGCTGTGGTTCAGCTATCTACCTCTGAAAGAATGTAGATACTATTACTTCTGCGAGAGCTCCCTCTAAAGAATGAAGCTTACTTACGATCTGAGGAAGAACCTGTTCGTTGTTGGTGTTCTTCTCATGAGAGGACCCCCGAGAGTGTTCGATCACTTCTGTGCTTCCTTCCTTCAGAAGATGGGGCGGAGCGTGGCAGTTCCGCTCCACCCTCAAAATGATGTTGCCCTTAAAGCACATCAGGATGCGGTTGAGATATAGGAAGTACGACTTGATCGTCAGGTTCCTGAGCGGTGCAAGGAGTTGAAATTTTCCTTGCGCCCCCTCTATACCTTCTTGGGAACTATCTCCAGTGCTACTGCACGCTGACCCCGGATTTCCACCAACTGCGGAACGGCTGCGGATCGGCTCTGTTGCGTGTCGGCTCCATGCTGCGTAGTCCTTCAATACCCACCAGGTCCGGATGTGTTGCGGAACGGCTGCGGCCATGACTGACAGTTGAAGTCACAAGGACCCACGAGATCTCGCGAAAATAGAAGCTCTGCGTATCTGCTCCAGAGGGCTGCGGATCGCCGGAGTCAGAACGGAATACACACATTGACTTTAATGGAAACCTATTGACTCTGCCGCCGTTCCGGAGCGGATCTGCAGCCGTTCGCAGTTGGTGGAAATTAGGGGTGATACCTCCCCTGAGCATTACAGGTAGTTGAGTTAAACACCTGATTTTAAAGAAACAGTTCTCCTGCTTGCTTGCTTGCTCTATCAAGAAGTATAGGGGACCTGCACACATTTTCGGTCAACAAATCGTGCCTGGGTTCGGGCCAGCTAACTGTCACTAATGTGAGACCCCAGCCTTGATATGTGCCCAAGGTTCCTACCTCTCCCTTAAAACGGAACCAGGTGGTGAGCCTGCAAGCGCTGCCCCAAAGGAGGCAGACCCAGCCCTGACTTTCTCTGTTCCTCCCGCCTTGCGGTTATTCAGGACAGAATTCAAAGTCACAGGACCTCTCCAGCTCTCGTCTGTTTTGGAAACCAGCAAAAAGGAAGGCGGTTTCCATGCAGAGGTTGACCCACTAAAAGATTAGTGTTGCCATCATCTTGGTGAAATTGCCCACCTGGGTAGTGAGCTCCTCCAAAAAGAGAGTGTAGCTCCTTCCTGGGCGTTGACACAAGTGCCTCGCTGACAGATTAAGAGCTGTGGACTGGAAGACACCAGCACATTCGCTAAGAAATTAGCCTATGTGAGCTGGTTGCTTCCGTGGGCTCCCTTCACACAAAGCCAGCTTCACTTTAGCCCGGTTTGTATTGTCGGATTGATGCGCCATTCTACTCCTTTGGACTGGATAAGTGCGCCTTTTTGTTCCAGTTGAGTTCCCTTTTCGAACCCTGTTGAGTTCCTCCTCACCCCCGTTGGTGTTCGACGTGGTGGAGCATCCGATGCTAGACCTATCACTTGTTTGCTTGTGTAACTTGTGTTAGGTGGGGTCCATATGTTGTGATCCCTACAGCGATCCCATATGTGTATTTTTCCACACTTCCGTGTCTTCCCTTGGCAGAGCCTGCTTTACCGTCACTGACCGGATGTGTCTCCCCCGTTATAGGCTGGAGCCATCTATCGACATGTCGACTACGTCTCCGTTCCCTCCTTCAGGGAACGAGGGTTACATACATAACCGAGACGTTTCATACAGCTCAATGAAGAGCTTTCTGAAAAGACAATTCAATTAATACACAATTAAGACATCAATTATTCTTATACAGAACAGATTGCATAATGGCAAATGACTATTTTTAGAGCAGTGTAAAGTTATGTAATCCACTACAAAGCGCATTTATTTTCAGATGTCCAGTTAGCAGGTTTTCAGTGCTGAAGCACTTGATTTTTTTGCTTTAATTTAGGCACGAGAGAAAGTGGAAAGACAACGTTTACGAAGCAGATGAGGATTGTGTTTGGCAAGGACTTCTCAATTGATGAGAGGCGTAGCTATTCTAAACTGGTTTTCCAGAATATCTTCCAAGCAATGAGTGCAATGACAAAAGCCATGAGCACGCTAAAGATTCCCTACTCCAACCCACAGAACGAGGTGACCAAGAGACTAAGTGTGTTTCTGTTGAGCCCAGAGATTTATGAGGGCCATTTTATATCAACTATCATATTGGTGGTGGGATTGGTGAGATTTTATATATATATATATATGTGTGTGTGTGTGTGTGTGTGTGTCATATTGATGTTTATTAATAATAATCTAATAATAATCTAATTATAATTATTATAAGAAATATTAAATAATTATTACATTATTTGTACATATACGCTAACAAAAAAAAAAAAATCTGCATGCTTGCACTAATTTAATAAATATTAAATGTTGTACTGTAATGTTTTTGCAGTCTCATGAGTTCTGTGATATCTGTAGATTTATGCCCAGCGGTTCCAGGATCAGGGCATACATCAGATAACGCAGCTGCAGAGAAGTTACGTAGAGGCTATTCGTCACCTATGGAAAGACCCAGGCTTTATGATCTGCTACGAACGGCGCAGAGAGTATCAGCTACTAGACTCCACTAAGTAGTAAGTGTGTTCAAGACAATTCCTATCCATTCCTGTCTTTAACTGACTTCCTGCATGTGTCTTCTCCTTTCCTGATGCTACTAAATGAATGTTATGCAAGTTAGTTAAAGGGCACCTATTATGCCCCTTTTTACAAGATGTAATATTGGTCTTGGGTGTCCCCAGAATGTATTTGTGAAGTTTCAGCACAAAATACCCCACAGTTAATTTATTATAACCATTTGAAAATGTCATTTTTGGGGTCTGTTTTAAAAAGAGCTGTTTTGGTGTGTACCACCTTAAATGTAAATGAGCTGCATATCCCCGCCCTGCTGGACCCAGATGATGAAGAGATTCCGGCAGAAGAAACACGAAAGTACAGAGCCCGGAAAGTCACCTGTGGGAGAAAAAAAAACAACCCGTGGCGACGGTTTTGCAATCCGTCCGCTCAGTTTATAAACCGTACTCACGAATTCTCAAACTGTTCCCGCGGTTTAACAAATCGTGCCCACGGATTAATAAACCGTACCCACGAGTTTCTAATCCGCGCTTTCAGATTTGTAAACCGTGCCTCCAGTTTTTGCAATCTGTACCCACAAATTCATAAACCGTGCCCACGCTTTCGCAATCCGTTCCCATGGGTTTGTAATCTGTACTCACGGATTTGTGGCTCACTCTCATTTTAGAAGAACACGTTGTTAACAAATCTTATTGTATATTGTTTTATTGAATTAAGTGGAATACATCAAACCCGTGGGAACGGATTGCGAAAGTGTGGGCACGGTTTATGAATTTGTGGGTACAGATTGCAAAAACTGAAGGCACGGTTTACAAATCTGAGAGCGCGGATTAGAAACTCGTGGGTACGGTTTATTAATCCGTGGGCACGATTTGTTAAACCGAGGGAACAGTTTGAGAATTCGTGAGTACGGTTTATAAACTGAGCGGATGGATTGCAAAACCGTCGCCACGGATTTATTTTATTTTTTTCCTACAGGTGACTTCCCGGGCTCCGTACGAATGAGAATGGACCAAGACGTCTCGGAATGGTTATTTGAAACATTTATGTACTTACAAAGTTTTAATCGCGTCCCCTTTGCAATTATGGATGTGCAACACACACACACACACACAAATTGTGATAACGTTCGTGCAATTTTTTAAACTACACACACACAAATACTGTGATAACGTTTGCTAAGTACAAACAAAATTATATTTATGCGAGGGGTGCTGTTGCGTCATGTTGACATTACTTGTCGTACAGGTGCTAATGTGGCAAATGTGAGAAGATGGCTAACGTTATACAGAACCAGAAAACAAATGCTGCAGGGAGATAGACGTTTATATACTTTCTATGGAGATAGAGCAGGTATTAATTTATTTAAATTTGTAATTGCTGCAAAAAATGATATGTAACATAAAACTGTCTGACGTTGTTTGTTGAAACATCCTATGACGACGACAATAAATAGCTTTAGACGCATTTGTTGTTGAACTGGCTGACATCGATTGAAATGACTATTTGCTCAAAAATCATAAAATACACTTACTCCTTCTGGAGGTGACGTTGGATCGCGAACAGTAGGCAACGATCCACACTTGAGGATTAACTTTGACCCTCGTTCACTAAACAGTCAGTCAGAAAATGATTCTCGTATTTAGGAAGTTTAAGTGGCGCCTTTTCTTCATAAATAAAATCCATCCGCTGTGTTTTCAGTGGCTCTGATGTCAGTGAAGACTACTATGTCCATTCTTACATCCCACAACAGAACACCTACATTTCTTAGGAGACATTACCGGCTGTTGTTGAAACAATGGCGGTGGTGTACAGATCACCGAGGGCGAGGTAACCACAGTGTCAATCAAACCACGTCGGTGGGGCTTGCGCAATTCTACGTCACATTGCACCGAATCTTAGAACAGCTCGTTCTGAGACAGTGCTTATGATTTATTGAGATTGTAAAAAAACCACTGGGTGGATTTTTATCATTCTAGGGTGGTTTTGCTCACACACTGCCAACACACATTTATGTTCAAACACCATGTAAAAGTGAATTTTGCATAATAAGCAAATAATGCCTTCATAAGCAATTCTACGCCACACATGGTTTTCAGTCAAAGTGATATTTGTTATTGCATTATTTTCACATCTTTTATTGATAATAATAACGAATATGTTTTTAAAGCTTTATTGAACACTTGGACCGCATCACAGCCGAAGACTTTATCCCTACAAATCAAGACATTCTACGTGTCCAATGTCCCACCAACGGCATCGCAGAGGAGCATGTTAATTTGCAGACGATCAATCTGAGGTACGCCAATGACCAACCAAGCTGCTGGAATTTAAAAGGACAGTTCACCCAAATACTGCCATTATTTTTTTTACTCAAAATCAAATGTTAGAAGAAATCCAGTGAAGCCACTATGTGTTTCAGAAGACGACAGGTGCAGGGCACCAAAATACTCATCCAAAACCTCTATATAAACTGAATCAATAATAAATTATATAAGTGTTGCCTCGCTTATTTTCACATCACCTTATGTAAACCTCGCTCTAGCCCAAGATGATCAATCCACTTCAGCTATGTGTATTTAAGTCTGCATCAGGTCAGTAAATAGTTGGCATGTCTGTTCTTCCTATGTGGACTAGCATATCAAATTAAGCAATAAATAAGTATAAATACTTAAGTTTAAATTTGCTAATGTGAATAGCCTTTATATACAGTGGTGCACACAACTTTTTTGGCCTGGTTCTCAAGGAAGCTGAAGATGCTGCTTGGTACTTTACGCGGCACACTTATCCTACAAGCTGTCGTCATCACTTTCCTCCTGACTGCTCTCCTCACTATAATACTATCTGTTTACTTTAGAAATTAAATACAGGTTCATCTTTGTTAAAGCTGTATTTTTTTATTTTATTAACATTAATGGCACAGACATCAGCAGGAATATTATGCTGCTGTCACTTTAAGACCGAATGCATGGACCAAATATACTGGCACGCATCTGGTTTCGTTCTTAACTGTTCACTTATGACATAACCGAGAGAATACTTGACAAGACCGGTATTTTGACATCATTTTGTGTGTATGTGTCTGTTCAAGCACAAGTAAACGCGAAAGAGGAATCAATTCAGTGTTTGATCGCTGTCTGAAATGCACCACTCTCTCTCTCTCTCTGTATGCGCGCGAGTCCCAATCTTCCCCTCTTCTTTCGAGTTTAAAATTGTTTGAATGTGTAAACTGGCAAGACAAAACACATCCAAATGATAAAATGGTACTCTATGATGATTAAACGTAACGGTTAATCCACAAATGACATGCGTGGCCGAACGGTTGGGCCTGGTCCGAACGAATCACTGATCAACTGCCATCCATTGCACCCCTAATAATCAATGAACACACTTATCATCATGATTGCTATCTTACCAGAAAAATCCTACTCCAGTAAGCAGTGGCGGACTGGGACAATAATTCAGGCCGGGAATTTGACTCCACTGCCAGGCCACCTCTGCTGCTGCAGTCACCACCACCCTATTCATGTAATCTACTGGACTGATAAACTTGTAGGCTAACCCTATTAATGTAACAGGTAGACTACCAGATGCAATATAAATGAATAAAAAAATAACCCTTAAAAACTCACTAGGAATACACCATTTATACTACCAAACCAATGACAAATAGAAAATTGGCTTTTTAAAAGAGATAATAAGAGACACATTCACATGTTGAAATATTTACATTTTATGTATTTTCAGTGCTCAAAAGGGGTGGGCGATATGGCAAAAATATAATATCACAATTTTTTTCAGAAAAATCACGATTCACGATTTTATCACGATTCTTTTTTTAATGTTGGTTTTACTATTTTGTGACTGAGCATTACAGCCAAACTAATGTCCATATTTTAAAAACAAAGCCTTAGGTAACAAAATATAAAATAAAAAAGAATAGCAGACAGGGGCGAAGATATTTTTTTGTCATTTTCTTTGTTATTAAATATTAAGATCAAAGATACACATTACTCATACACAACTTAATATACAAATTAAATAAACATTTGCTTTATGTTTTCAGCTACAGTAGGTGTATTTAACAGTAGCATTGAAGAAAGTAATTAAAATAACAAAAATAACAAATATGAAAATAAAACAAAACATAGACTTCACTGTATAAATTATACATTGATACTTATTAAAGCTACTATTAAAAATTATCAGTCAGGAGCAGTGAGTGATTTTCTCTTTGCATTTTGTTGTTTTTTAACATTAAAGGGATAGTTCTCCTAAAAATGCTATTTGTCATAAGTTACTCTCTCAAGTTGTTTTAAACTCGAATAAGTTTCTTTCTTTTGTTGAAAATAAAAGTTATTTGGAAGAATGTGGGTAACCAAACAGTTGATGTACCCCAGTGACTTCCATAGTATATTTTTCTCCTATGGAAGTCAATGGGGACCAGCTACTGTTTGGATAGCCACATTCTTCAAAATATTAATATTAGAAAAATATTAGAAAATATTAAAAGGAAATTAATACAGGTTTGGAATAACATTAGAGTGCGTAAATAATGAGAGAATTTTTATTTTGGGGTGAACTATCCCTTTAAGGAGAAGCGGCATCGTGTTTACTATTACTACTGTCTCTTTAAGAGTTGCGCGCGACGCGTCTATTATACACGCATTTGACAAGCAGATTTTCTCTACATTTTCTCAAGTTTGCGTTCACTTTAGACATAACCGACTTTGTTTATGTAAACCTTGTGTGTATTTGACAGTATTAGCACAATAAGACTCAAAGGATAACTTTGTCCAGTATCCAGGCGCTGGTAGACAGGCTTTTAGTGCATGTGAACTTCACATGTACGCGCTGAGAAACGCACACGTTAGAACAGCGCATCAGCACGCGAATTAAATGTTTAACCGACAAGGCATTAAAGCACATGCAAATTATGAACTTTTGTAAACTGCAGTGTCCCGTTCCGCAGCGTGTACGTCGCGTTGTTCAGGATGTTGGGACAGAGGCGCCAGAACAACAACTGATAGAATGCACCACGATTCTACGATATTTCTTCAAAAGCAGATCATGGAGACATTTTAATCGTCCACGATCAAAAATCGTCATATCGCACACCCCAATGCCAAATTATTATAAATATAATGTAAATGTAATCTTGACCGACCTGTTCCCTTACTGGCGAACATGGCTGGGATTTTGCAGCAGCTTGCTGCGTCTGCATTCGTAGTTGCACACCAGCCTATCACATGCCAGGCTGATGGTCTGCACAGCGGCAGCCGGCAGGCCAGAACGACCGTCAGGCCACCGGGAAATGTCCCGGTGCTCCCGATGGCCAGTCCGCCCCTGCCAGTAAGTAAACATGTCCCTGTCCCCAAAAATGTTGGAACTCAAAAGCGCTTCCTTCCACATTTTCTGCTGCTCATCGTTTATTTTTACCATGCATGCGCATCTGTGCACCCCCGATTATATACTATTATATATATAGTTCTGTTGTGTTTGTTTTATGTTTGTTCTGAGAATAGAAATGACTTTCTTTTCCTCATCGGAATTCCTCCACAACTTGTAACATTCTAAAACAGTATTCGGAGACAATAAATACTACATTAAGATAGCATTCTATGCATGCCTATCAATCAACATTAGAGCGCCACCCTCATAAACTAGGACTAAGACCCAGAATCTGCCCCTACCTAAATTTACGGTCAGGAGCCGCTACTGGAAGACGTTATGAAACATGACAGAAATAAAGGAACAACTTATAGGGACAAATCCAGGTCTGGTATGAATGAACCACAGCAGATCAAATAATAAAGCGGATGATGAGATGTCTAAACTTGATTTCTGGTCTGTCTGTCTTTTCAGGATTGTAGAAGTCAGTCAGAGGGGAGAGAGAAGGAAGTGGATCCATTGCTTTGAGAATGTGACGTCACTCATATTTCTAGCCTCCCTCTGCGAGTACGACCAACTTCTGGAGGAGAATAACCAGACTGTATGTTTTTGTCTCTCTCCTTCCCCAAGGAAAGTTAGTTTACAGCAGCCATGTATTTCCAAAGCTTCCGGGAATCTATTTCAGCCACACTCACATTTAAATAACATTTCAAATCAGCAACAAAATTTAACGTGAACTATCCCAAAGATTTTGTTTCTTATGGTCAAATAGCAGGTGCTTCTGTGGTCTCCCAGCGATTTACATTATGCACAGTTTAGCATTATGTGATTCATTTACAAAACAAAACAATGGCTTTATCTCCCAAAAAAATGTTTTGTCTTGCATTATGTTGTGAAATTGGACAATGTCCATTCATTCACTGCTAATTATTTTTTGTGAATTGGAATGTGTGCAAAGGTTTGTGGGTGTTTGGAGGATGTGATGGATATACTTGATGCATCCTTCAAAATAGGCCAAATTAAGGACGTAAAACTAGGGCTGCCTTCAAAGGATCCTTTAAATTGAGACATCCTTTGACGGAGCTTGACGACATGGCAGCCGAGATATGCAGCCTTACGACTGAGAAACAGCCAGCGTATATTTAAAGTTGGTCCAGCCAATGTGCATGTGCAGTCCCAAGTGTGCGTCTCAGGACACTGGTTATTTCTATGGCCACTGGAGCTTCTAACGGCTGTTGCTCTTTCTCCCACTGACAGTGGCATTCCGAAATTCTAATCAAATAAAGATAATTTTATTAGTCAAATTTCAAGTTGAGTGTATTGCATTGTGTACACTTCACAATTTGGCAAATATAGCTGGCCATTGGGGTAAACTTAAAAATAAACTGTGCGCTAACCAAAAATTAAGCCCATAATTAATATGTTATGAGGTGGCAATCCTACTATTATTTTTTTTTTTAAGTATTCAGCAATCAGGTATTCCATTCCAAAAATAGTCACGCTCTGAATTCTGAATAACATACTAGCATACCATAGGAGTGTAACGGTCAGGTTACGGAAATAAAAACTTGAGGAAATGAAATTGATTTTGAATAGCAGACTTACGGTTGGAGGGAAGTGTTTAAGCGTTTTCAACCCAAGCCGTCACACTGATATCAAAGCTGTTTTAGCGGAAGTAACTTTTCAGATTTTGATTAAAGAATACAATGACAAACTATTTTTTTTTTTCGAAAGAAAATTCATGAGGACTTTAAATGCTTTTATACTGTATATATACAGTATATATATATATATATATATATATATATATATATTACAATACATTTAAAATGTATTGTTTTTATACATATAATCAACATTTGTAAATGAGTAGTTTTATATTTCTCCATCATTTTTAATTCTACTATGCTGTTCGCAGTGCTTCATGGGATTGTAGTTCTTTTCCTCCCAAAAACAGTTAAGTACACAGTCTTTGTATTTTGGTCCAGTATTCAAAAACTTTTTTGCTTCAGATCAAAGTTTCTATTGTTGTGATTCACCTCATTACAAGTTGGCTTGGTTCATGGTTTATAACTTCCCTTTAGGAAAAATTAATGAAAAAAACCAACTTCTGGAACCAGCGCTGCTGAAAAAGGGGACGAGCAATGTTGCACTCTATTACCTCTTATGTCAGTTTGCTCTCATATGTCTCCTGTCCTTCCTGTGTAATACATATGTCAATCTGTGTACCCTTCCTCTCTTTGGCTACAGAACCGTATGGAAGAGAGCTTGTCACTGTTCTACACCACCATCCACTCAACATGGTTTGCTCATTCCTCTGTCATCCTGTTCCTGAACAAAATGGACATCTTGGCCGAGAAGATTCAGTTCTCGGATTTGAGAACATACTTTCCTGAATTTGAAGGTATTTTGGTGCACATTAAATGAAAGGAAAGGCTGCATTATCTGTGTGATCTATTTTCTTTGTTGTACCTGATTCACTCTTCCTTTACCTTCCTTTGTGGGTCGGCGCCACCTTCAGGCAACCGCTGGGACATTTACGATGTCAAGCAGTTCATCAGAAAGTTATATACACAGAAAGCAGTTAGCAATGAGAACTCCAAACCCATTTACTCTCATTTCATCTGTGCCACGGACTACATTGACGCCCATATACTATTCGACGATGTGAAAAACATTGTCCTGATGAAGTGTTTGAGTGAGTTTAACAAGATATAAAGTGCTATTATTATTAGCCCAGAACGCACCTTCAGTTGCACTCACTCAGTCTTGATCTCAATGACAATCAATCTGAATTCAAAGACACTACTATTTTATAAAGCAACGTTTGCATGATTCAACATTATTGATGACAGAGCATGCGTGAAAGAAATGTAATTATTAATTCACTAAACTTTTGTTAAAAAAATTATATATATTTACATACTCAAACTTTTGGGGTCCATTTGCAGAAGCAGATCTATTGTATATCTATAACCTCATAGCCTATATATTCAACATAATGTAAAATGAGATAGTGATGGGACAATTCTGAATTTCACTAACATCAATAAGGGTTTCTTTATTGGAAACCTTCCATTCCAATAAGAAAAAAAGGTTATTTTTGATTCATTATATACTGTATTATTATTATTTTTACATGTGTATTATTGTGTACACGTAAACAGGTCTAGAAAACGTGTTCTCATTTTAATCAATGTATATAACTAATATTTTATTGTACCAAAATATTTTAATTGTTGATAGTAACTATTTAAAAGTTGCCACTACTGACCTGTAGTTGCTATTAGTACTGGGTCGATCATCACTGATTTGTTCATTTTAAACATACCTTTGATATGACTTGGGAACAAGAGGCTGCATCCTTCAAAAGGGCACAGACTTCAATTCTACGAAGGCCATGAAGGTCTAAATGAGCATTGTTAAATGGGACGGTCTAGCCTACGGAGGATTGTTCATGTCGCCTAGCAATTGTGACAGCTGCCTTTGAGTGACTGTAACGTTTGTACTGGACTTTTTTGAAAGTTATATTAAACTGTCTGAAAACAAAACAGTGTTCACAAACTGTCTAAATATGTTCACCATGGTCCATTTCTGTTTATAATTAAGAGTATAAACTATAATCGCTTCTTAGTAAGATATGTCAACATTTGAACTGCTTTAAAGTTTATTTTTTATTTTTACATTTGTATCATTAGATTTTTGAGTGAGTTGAAACACAATACTTACGTTTAAAAGTGTAATTCGGCAATTTCTTTAAAAAAAAAATCTTGTCGTCACTGGCGCGCAATGAATTCTGGGGTAAGCAAGGCCGGCGAAGGATCAAACTGTTGGATCCTTCATTGCACGGGAAATGAAGGACCCATTTGAAGGAGCCTTCGAATAGATTGGTGCAGGGATGATGCATTTTTGTAGGCCAAAACCTGGAAAAGAGTTAGCATTTTAGCATTTCCAGTTCCATAGTCCCGACGTCATCAGTTTTTTTTTTTTTTTATGAGTTTTTGGTTAAATGGCTTAAATAAGGCCTGTGAGCAAAACAAGCTCAAGATGCCTTGAAGTCTTGACTACAAGAAAACCCTTTTCATTTCCACCATTATTGCCAAGGGGAGGAGAGATCCCCGTTAAGGAGAGATCCCCTGATATGATTGTAAATCGATTTGTGTGTACAGTAATACATATGAAAAGCCTCATTCATTCATTCAAGGGGAAAAAAATAAACAGTTCAGTAAACAAAGTGTTTAAGACTTTTGTGACATGCCCAAATAGCGGTGCTATAAGAAATAGTGACCACTTGTGATCGGATCACTGAAAATGCAGGAAACAGGGCCAATATGATAAATCATTTAAACCACAGTAAACCATTGTTTTGTTAAAATAAAATAAAAATCTGTAATTAATAAATTGTGGCAAAAAAAAAAAAGTGACAACCAGTCCAACGTAGCTTTTAAGACTCCCTGTGTGACAACTAGCCCCGTTCTCCCCTAGAAAGTAACTAATAAATCAACATAAACCAATAAACACTATGGAAAGAGCTACTTTTAGTTAAAAAGAAGTGTCAGTCACTTTAAATAAAAGCTGGGAGGAATAATGCCAGGGCGCATTCCACTGACTTCTCATTGGCTCTTCTGCTCTGCAACATACCTGGCATATCATGCATTAAAGTCAGACTTTCGGGAAGTGCAACTGGTTAATCTGAAGTGAACGAACGTGACGTGTTAACAGAAAACTGCGTTCAGGAAAACTCCTTCAAGGTGCCACGGACACTGTTTGTTTCAAGGAAAATGGAAAGCCTACTGTTGTGAATGAAGGTGAGTGATTCTCTTTGTTACCCCTATTTCCCTAGTTTTTGCTCTTGTTAAATACGATATATGACTGTTTATTTGTTGTCCACAGAAGAACTTTCACATTTTCATTTAAATCAAAGACTACATTAACATTTTATTACAGACTTTAGAGCTTTTTACACTAGTGGTGATGTCAGGATCTACAGGCCTAAGTAAAAAGTTTTATGCAAGCAAGACTGCCTATATATTTTGAGTGTAATATGGCTTTCATTTACTAGGCTATAACAATTAAACAATTAATTGCATTATTTTAGCTAAGCAATATCACACAACAAAGCATACAAGAGTGCCGTTTACCTCAATGTCGTTTTTGAAGTGTAGCCTATATGCATTTCATACCTCAGTTTATATCCATTTCATACCTCAGTTAATATTTAGGCCATATCTGTTGCAAGTAGGGGACAAAATAATGTTTTCTTGTTCTAGTTTGGGTTTAAGGATTAAAGTTCTAGTTAAATAATTTAATTTCCGTTTATGTATTTTGTCATGTAACATTTAAAATTGCAAAATGCTCGGCTCACGTAAATTATATTCTCAACTCAAAACGGCTACATATAAAAACAAAACGTGTAGTTTGTTTAACTAAATATTACCGTCGTCCATTTGAAATTTATATCGTTAAACAATTGTGAAATATTAAATGTTTAGCTACCACTTCGGATCGCACTGGCCGTTAAAACTAAACGGTAGAGCGATGAATTCGCGCGCTACAGTAAAGCCCGCCTTCTTGGATTTGACTAGTCATCTAGTCATTTTAATAATGACGAGCGCTGTTAGACTAGACCACCCTAAAATGTAACTTTTTCAACCTTTTCTAAAAAATAATCCGAACAACACACTATGGTGATTACAGCCCTGATATCGAGTTATACAGGCTTAAATTACGTGTCACCTGGCAATGCACAAACTAAAAACCGGTTTGGATAAGAGTGGTTTACATCTCTACCGCCTCAAAACATTTTGTAATTACTCCTGCTCAGACTCGACTTAAGAACTTACAAATAGGGTGAATTCAGGTGGACTGCGTCACTTTTTGCCATTGCGAAATGTCCCTCCCAAATTAACAACCTGCATTCACCCCAACTACATGGTCAAATAGGTTAATGCTGAATGGCTATAATTATTTATTTATGTTTTTTAGTTACTCAATTTCTGTTGGAGTAATGGGGCAGTCCTACTGCTGTAGATATTTCGCCTATTTCTTGTCTGAAGAGGAAAGGAACGCCATCGCCATAAATAAGGAAATCAAACACATCCTTGCAGAGCAGAGGAAAAGAGAACGGAGAGAAATCAAGTTGCTTTTATTAGGTGAGATGATTCTGTCAGTCTTTTTTTTTATCTGAATTGTATTAAAACTTATAAACACGTTGATTCGTTTTAAGTCATCATGTGGAAAAAGTATAAAATAAGCACACAAAAAAGACTTTTTTTGACACATAAAAAAATCATTTGCAGATATTTTTTATTATTTTTATATATCTCTGAAAGTGAAAGTAAATTTAGTCAGAGCATGAAAAGTTGGCATTTTGGGCCATTTCTCTTGAGGGACTTTCCTGAAATGTGATTATATAAGAGCTGATAAGGCTCAAAAGTAACTTTCCTGGTCCTGAGGTGATTTTAGTGGATGTTTGTTGTCAGTTCCCCTTCACTCAGGTGTCATGACTTTTTTTGTGAAATGTTTTGCTTGAAAAGTGTGCTTGTGATGTCTTTCTTTAAAATCAATGTCAGTTGGTTTGATATTTTGTTATATTTTCTAATGCAATGACGATCATACACTTTTTGTTGACCCTATATTATAATAATTGCTATTTTGTTGACCAATATTATACAACTAGAAATAGTGTAGATATGCTCTATATAGGTTATATATTTAATTACACTTTACTTTAAAAGTTCAAATTTATTTTGTCTCATCATCTTTGCATATTTACCCTAAAAAAAGAAAAACCCTGTTTTTACCCTGTGGTGAACATCAAGTTTTTAATGTTGTTTATATGTCTATGTGGTGTTTTTATAATATGCTTTAAGACAAACCATGTGCAAATTCATAAGTCAAAACCATTGCTGAATATTTTCTCCTTAAAGGTGCAGTGTGTGAATTTTAGCGGCACCTAGTGGTTTGGTTGCGAATTGCAACCAACGACTCAGCCCCCGCTCACCCCTCCCTTTCGAAGAACCAAAACAAACGTGTTGTTGTCTGAGACAGCAGTGAGTAGCCAGTCAAGCAACGAGGTTTCTTTACAAAAATAAGACTTTTTGGCCACCGACAGATAGCATGGGAAATGTAAGCCAAGAGTGTGTACCATTGTCACTGTTTCTGTACCACAGAAAGTGCTAAAGTTGGACCAACTTACCTGTCCAGCAGAAAACAGGCAACTTCGCTGTTGTTTTTAAAACATTTTTCCTGCTTCAACATCTTCCATCTGGAAAAAGCCCCACCGATGTTAAAACGCGATTGATGCCGTCATGTCCCGACTTCGCCTGGCTGCATCGTGTTGTCTCTTCTTTGCCGACGAAGATTGTCGGCTCTTGTGCAAAATGATACGTGTGATCCTCCATTTGTTAAAATTTCACTACTTACAATCGTACTTCGTTACTACTTCTACTAATGCAAATATGCTTCTTTGTGTGTATTCAATGTAGTGACGGTGCAAGTTGCCTCTAAAAACACCAACGAAGAAGAAGAAACGCGCTCTGTAGAGAAGTTTGTCCGTTTAGGGCTACTGTAGAAACATGGTGGCGCAAAATGGCGACTTAACATGTAAGGTGACCTGCGGTGTATGTAGATAGAAATGGATCATTCTAAGGTAATAAAAACATAACGGTTCATTTTGTAAGGTCTTTATACACCACTCTTATTATAATGGATTTCTGAAAATAGATACTCATAAATTTTACACATTGCACCTTTAAAACTGCAGTGAACCAAAGACAGTCTCAAAAATGCGGTTTGAAATCGCTGGTGTTTCTGACGTCTTAAACTACCGTGTAACCAATCATGTCAACGTGTGATCATAAACGACTGGATCTCTGATCTGGTGCGAGTGAGTGGAGGCGGGGATAATTTGCATATTCATAGAACCAAGTATACTAAATGAGGCAAGGGTGTAGATTTACATTCAGGTTATTTTAAGGAAAAAACTTTTAAATATGTAATTTGTTGATCAAAGATGAGTTTTAAGGGATAAAATTATTGGCTACAGGGGGACTTTAAAATCTTTGTTAATCTTTGCTAAGCAGGAACAGCATTTTTGTAACACAATACATAAAGGCATATACACAAATGAGCCATTACATTATGACCACCCCAAGCCTACAGCAATCAGCACGCCTGACAAACTGCAGGTGCAGTTCACAGATCAGTATACAGTGCATCCGGAAAGTATTCACAGCGCTTCACTTTTTCCACATTTTGTTATGTTACAGCCTTATTCCAAAATGGATTAAATTGATTATTTTCCTCAAAATTCTACAAACAATACCCCATAATGACAACGTGAAAGAAGTTTATTTGAAAACTTTATAAAAAAAAAAAAATTGTACGTAAGTATTCATAGCCTTTGCCATGACACTCAAAATTGAGCTCAGGTGCATCCTGTTTCCACTGATCATCCTTGATGTTTCTACAACTTGATTGGAGTCCACTTGTGGTAAATTCAGTTGATTTGGTAAGGCACACACCTGTCTATATAAGGTTCCACAGTTAACAGTGCATGTCAGAGCACAAACCAAGCCATGAAATCCAAGGAATTGCCTGTAGACCTCCAAGACAGGATTGTATTGAGGCACAGATCTGGGGAAGGGTACAGAAACATTTCTGCAGCATTGAAGGTCCCAATGAACACAGTGGCCTCCATCATCTGTAAATGGAAGAAGTTTGGAACCACCAGGACTCTTCCTAGAGCTGGCCGCCCGGCCAAACTGAGTGATCGGGGGAGAAGGGCCTTAGTCAGGGAGGTGACCAAGAACCAGATGGTCACTCTGACAGAGCTCCAGCGTTACTCTGTGAAGAGAGGAGAACCTTCCAGAAGAACAACCATCTCTGCAGCACTCCACCAATCAGGCCTGTATGGTAGAGTGCCAGATGGAAGCCACTCCTCAGTAAAAGGCACATGACAGCCCACCTGGAGTTTGCCAAAAGGCACCTGAAGGACTCGCAGACCATGAGAAACAAATATTGAATTCTTTGGCCTGAATGGCAAGCGTCATGTCTGGAGGAAACCAGGCACCGCTCATCACCTGGCCAATACCATCCCTACAGTGAAGCATGGTGGTGGCAGCATCATACTGTTGAGATGTTTTTCAGCGGCAGGAACTCAGTGGGAGACTAGTCAGGATCGAGGGAAAGATGAATGCAGCAATGTACAGGGACATCCTTGATGAAAATCTTCTCCAGAGTGCTCCGGACCTCAGACTGGGGCGACAGTTCATCTTCCAACAGGACAACGACCCTAAGCACACAGCCAAGATAACAAAGGAGTGGCCAGAGGGGGCAGAGACTGTCGTGCATTGTTCACAGCGACCACAGGGCCACAGTGCAACAAATCACCGGCAGCTACAACAGTGGTGACCATGGCAGTGTGTCACAGCACACAGTTCATTGCAGCCTTTTGCGTATGGGCCTGTGTAGTTGACGACCCAGCCGGGTCCCCATGCTAACTGCACGCCATCGCCAACAACGCATGAAATGGGCCCAAGATCATCGAGATTGGATGATTGGAATAAATTGGCCTGGTCTTGCGAATCAAGATTCCTGGTGGATCACGTCGACAGCCGAGTATGGACACACCGATTTCCAACAGAGGCTTTGACGCCTGGATACACTATTGGGCGGACACAGGCCGGAGGCGGCGGTGTTATGCTGTGGGCGATGTTTCCTTCCCAATAGCACAATCCCTGACAGCTGTCAGGTATCTGAACATTGTTGCAGACCAAGTGCACCCATTTATGGCAACTGTGTTCCCTGCTGGTGATGGCCATTACCAACAGGATAATGCGCCATGCCACACTGCTTGTATCGTCAAGGAGTGGTTCGAGGAACCACTGTTAATGCCTTGGCCTCAAAGTTCACCTGACATTTACCCAATCGAACATTTGTTCGACTTGGAAAAGCAGGATTGCACTACATCACCACCGCCCTGCAATGAATGGGAACTGGAGGACCTGCTGTTGACATTATGGTACCAGATACCCCAGGAGACATTTCGCCACCTCGTCGAATCAATGCCTCGCTCCTTTAGGTCCTAAAGGAGGTCCTACAGGTTATTAGGTAGGTTGTCATAATGTAATGGCTCATCTGTGTATTTTCTGAGTTCATAAAACTTAAGGAAGAAATATCAAAACACACTCAGCGCTGAGCTTTCTGAAAAGACAATTAAATTAATGAATAATTAAAAAGAAATTACCAAAAAAGATATAAATATATATATATATATATATATATATATATATATTAAAATGAAATTTAAAAAGACATACATTTTGCTTTCATTTAGGCACGGGAGAAAGCGGAAAGACAACTTTTACGAAGCAGATGAGGATTATTCATGGAAAGGGCTTCTCAACTGACGAGAGGCGTAGCTACTCTAAACTGGTTTATCAGAATATTTTCCAAGCTATGAGAGCAATAACAGAAGCCATGAACACGCTAAAGATTCCCTACTCCAACCCACAGAATGAGGTAATCAAGAGGCCGAGTGTGTTTCTGTTGAGCCCAGAGATTCATGAGGGCCATTTTATATCAACTATCCTGTGGGTAGTAGTGGGTTTGGCAAATGTTAATAAATTACAAATGTAAATAAATGTAAAAAAAAATATTTTTTATTATTATAGATAAATGATAAAAGATTATAAAAATATTAATTATTAAATAATTTATGCATATATAATAACACTAAGAAAAACATTTTATCTGTACATCAGCATCAGGGAATAACATTATAATCTCGTTCACGGTAGAGAAAGCTGCTTACATGTGCAAAACTAAATGTGAAGACTTAAATGTAAACAGCTTTTGTGTCTTTATCAGCTTTTCCATATATATACTGACCCTGCTAATCATCACAAATACTTACTGAATTTGTAAAGCAAAATAAAATGGACCAAAAATTGCCTGTTGGATATTATAGGTTGTATTTTTAAACAGAATTAATATTTTGGAAGTGAAATCTGAAAGGTGAATATGGATTATTGAATTTTTAAAAATGAAAACGTGTGTGAAATGTTTTCAATTGAAATATTCACAGCTTAAATATACAACCATGTTGAATTTCAGCCCATAAAAATGCAAACCCTAAAAATGCAAGCAGGGTTAATGCAATGCATATTTTTTCAAGTAGAGCAATTCAACAAGCTTTTTTGTTTAAAAAACATTTGTCATTATTTTACTTCCATAGGCCCAGTAGTGCACAATACAACAAAAATTTAAAAAGCAAATTTAAGTTTACTACACAACAGAATCATGCTCCCCAGAGTAGACCAATCACAACAGACCAATCAAAACAGGCCATCTGACCAATCACAGCAGAGTAGACCAATCACATAAAACTGGGCCATCTGACCAATCAGAGGAAAGGATGGGTTTAGAAAGACCGAATCCTTTATTTAACTGTTTCAGACACAGTGAGAAAAAGGAAATGCTGCAATGTATTATAAGAAAAATTAAAGTTTTTGACCTTGGATGCATGTAAACCTTTTTTGGAGGAGAAATTTAGGAACCTTTAAAATAGCATAATAGGGACGCTTTTTAATAAAGATCTTGCACTGTGATTGAATTTGCAGTCTCATGAGCTGTGATATCTGTAGATTTATGCCCAGCGGTTCCAGGATCAGGACATACATCAGATAACGCAGCTGCAGAGAAGTTACGTAGAGGCTATTCGTCACCTATGGGAAGACCAAGGCTTTAAGGTCTGCTATGGACGGCGCAGAGAATATCAGCTACTAGACTCCACTAAGTAGTAAGTGTGTTCAAGACAATTCCTGTCTTTTATTGCTTCTTTATTGCTATTACTTCCTTCATGTTTGTCTATGAATCATATGCAAATAATTGTGCAAACAATGCCTTCATAACCAATTCCCGGCACATGGTATGGTTTTCAATAAAGGTGTCTGAATTACGTGTTTCTTAAAGCTTTATTAGTGACTTGGATCGCATCACAGCCGAAGGCTACATCCCAACAAATCAAGATGTTCTTCAAGTCAGATTCCCCACTTCCGGCATCATAGACTATTGCTTTGAATTGGAGAAGATGACTCTCAGGTACGGCAATTAAAAACCTGTCTCAACATTATAAGTTATGTGGGCATTGAAAGAGACAGTTCACCTGAAACTGGCATGACTTACTTTCTTCTGTGGAAGTAGAGGTGAGCAATATGACCAAAATCACGTTATGAGTCATTTTATAACACAATAATGACAATGTATCATGTTTCCACTTAATAAAATTAATGTATACTTATTTTTTGAAAGAATACTTAAGTAAAGTTCCAATATATTTTAAGTATACTTTATGTAGTAAGTATACTGATATCAATGTACTAGTATGTGTACTATTTCAGTACTAAGGATTAAATTGGCCCACTTTTTAGTGTATAATAGTATACTTTTAAGTATACTTTAAGTGTAAAAGTAGTAAACTTTGAGTACACAACTAGTTTACAATTACATTTATCATTTACACTGCAACTACAAGTGAACTTATAGGTATACTGATAGTTTACTATTTAAATACTTGTAGCACATTTCTTTAGTTTATGAAAGTACACTTTGAAGTATACTCTCAGTAAACTACTAGTTTAGTAGTTTTGCACTGCACGTATACTTGTAAGTTTTCTTGAAGTGAACTTAACATCATACTTATAGTTTACTATTTATATATTACTTTTGCACTTTAAGTAGACTACTATGTTCCTATTTAGATATAATTATTTATTTATTTTTACTTGAAATATACCTTTAAATGTTTTTTTAACTCTTTCCCCAGCGTTTTTTTTATTTTTATATATATATATATATATATATATATATATATATATATATATATATATATATATATATATATATATATATATAAGTTGCCAGGCAGCGGCAGGATTTTTCATCTTTTTTACAAAACTTTTATCGTTGGAACATCAGAACGATGATCAAAACATAGATGGAGTAGATTAAGTCCATCAACATCCCCACATATTCCTGAGGTGTATTCCAGAAAGCAAGGTTATCTTACAGTCAAACATACCCTGAACTCTCAGTTGATTAACCCAAACCTTGTTTACTCGAGGTATGCGGGTTCCAAAAACATGTCCGGGAGTAAGTTCAATCAACCCAGAGTATGTTCATTGTTAACACACAAAACGTTCTCAACAGAGCAGCGAATCGACGAGTCACCATGGAAACGGACGCTAAGAAAAAGCATGCCATACTATAGGTGCTTCTCATTTCTTATTTGTGCATCCTCATTTCCTTTCCTTGCCTCTTAGCTCCACCCCCTTAGGATGCGAGGGAAGGATGCACCTGTGTATCCTCGCTCATGACTCCTCAGGAAGCTTCCTCGCTCCTCGTTTCTTGCCTCCTCGTGGTGCAATTCGAAAAATTGAGATGCCCTTAAAGATGGCTGTGTCCGATGAGTTTCCGAGTCACGGGCTGGTGGACAGAGCAGTGAGGAAGCATCAATTTGAGTATTGAGAAGCACCCTACTTTCTTCTTCCCTGGAACAGAACCTGCTCTGGTTATGTTCAGAGAGGAAGTTGCTATGGCTACTTACTTACCCTGAAAATGACCTCCGTTTTTGGAACCGAAAGTTGAGTTTGTTCGCTTACTTACCCTTAAACATATCCGGGTATATCACATAACCTGCTTTCTGGAATACCCCCCAGTGCCTTGTTAATTACCTTGTTTAGTCCCTAGTGTTTCTGTAAATAAAAAATCAAGGTGAGAAGCCATCTAATTCAGAAGAAATGTGATAAAGGAATAAGGAACAGATTTTAGGGACAAATCTAGGCCTGGTGCAAATTCACCACACCAGATAAAATATAAAAGTGGATGGGACTAAACTTGATTTCTGGTCTGTCTCGTCTTTTCAGGATTGTAGATGTCGGTGGTCAGAGAGGACAGAGAAGGAAGTGGATCCATTGCTTTGAAAATGTGACATCGCTCATATTTCTAGCCTCCATCAGCGAGTACGACCAACTTCTGGAGGAGAATAACAAGGATGTATGCTTCCTAATATCTCTCCTGTCCTTCCAGTGTAAAATTGATAAATTTCTTAATCTTTGTACTCTTCCTCTCTTTGGCTACAGAACCGTATGGAAGAGAGCTTGTCGCTGTTCTACACCACCATCCACTCAATGTGGTTTGCTCATTCGTCTATCATCCTGTTCCTGAACAAAATCGACATCCTGGCTGAAAAGATTCAGTTCTCAGATCTAAAAACATACTTTCCTGGATTTGAAGGTAGTTTGGTGCACATTCAATCAAAGTGAAAGGCAGCATATTCTCTTGTTTGTCATACCTGATTGACTCTTCCTTTCCTCTGTGGTTTGATGCCATCTTCAGGTAGACGTCGGGACGCTCAAGATGCCATGGATTTCATCAGAAGTTTATATATAAACAATGCAGTTTCCTACGAGACAAAGATCTCCAAACAAATCTTCCCTCACTTCACCTGTGCCACGGACACCAAAAACATCAACAAAGTCTTCACTGATGTGAAGGACACTGTCCTTGTCAAGGCCTTAGAGGACTTTGGAATTATCTAATGAGCCCTAAACGCACCTTCAGTTTGCGTACTCATCAGCAAAATTAATGTTTTATCATTATTTATAACAGAGCATTCCTGGACAAAAATGTAATTCTGAGTTAGTTTTCTATTGGTATGTTTGTATGCTTGGGCTGTTGGAGAAAATATAAAAAAAATGACACAAACAAAAATGATAACAATACAATAATTATAACTGTAAACAGTCAGCTTAAGGTAGCTAAGTATGTTGGTTAAGTATGTGGTTAAATGTCAAAATAACTCCAATATCATGAGTTATGTGGGGTGGGGGTAAATTAAGCACGATCTGTTGTGACTTCACAACCGTGTTGCATTGTGGTCTATGAAGTGTTGCTGCGCCCATGCCATGTCATAATCACCATAATTTCGAGATTACAACACGTTACGTTCTCGGACTGGGAATAATTTGTTTCTGTGGCAACAATATCAACGCCTAAATAAATCTGCAGAGGCCAGGTGGTACAAGCTGAAATCTATGGTAATTACGAATGCACCTTATACATATTGAGTAGACTCGCTCCCTCAGTCAAAATCGAGGGGTCGATGGGTCTAAATAAATTTCCCTTGCCTACTTAAAGTTGAAAACACTTCAAAATGGCAGCAGGGATTCCCCCGAGGGGAAGGTCTTTTGGAAAGCTGTGTTTGTTAAATGCAATCAAGGTCGCATTTTGCAACCTTTTTTCGTGCCAGTGTGACTAAAACGTGTTTGAGGACTATGCACTAGGCCACAAAAATAGTTCCAATCAAATCTGACAAAACACAATGCAGGTCTCTTACAACAAGCAGATACACATAGAAGATAATATATGGTCATTACTGAAATTACATACAGTGTTTCCATTACACAAGGCTTAAATAGGCAAACATGACCGAGATAAATCACATACAGGTGGCAGGAATCAAAACATAAGTCCAAGCAATGAATCATGGGAAATGCAGTTCATGGTATGATCAAGGAGACAGGAGGTGTGCCCTCTAGTGGCTCTCATCGGCACTCCATCTGACAGACGTGACAGTTGCTCACTATTGCTGTGTCTCATTTCGAAGGCGTCATTGAGGATGCTTCATTTCAGTAAACTGACCACTACATTCCAAAGTCATTAAGAAACTACAACAATTTATGCTTCACTAGGAATAACGGTTATTTTTATAAGGTTATGGTTCTGAAATTATTAATTATTAATCTTGTAACATTATTTATGTAATTATAATCGCTGTAAATGCATCCGTGCATTACACAGTCTACTTCAGACGCAGCTTCTGTTCCATCTCTGCAGTGCAAGCATGGATTGTGTTGATACTGATTTCAATTGATTGGTAACAGCCCTATAGTGTCTTATTATTCTAAATGAATTCACTGTAAAAAGTGAATAGTTGGATCAACTTAAAAAAAATTACTTCAATTGGTAACACCTAAAGAAATTAAGTTTTCTCAACTTAAATTATCACGTTTTTCACGATAAAACGTGATAATTTAAGTTGAGAAAACTTAATTTCTTTAGGTGTTACCAATTGAAGTAATTTTTTTAAGTTGATCCAACTATTCACTTTTTACAGATTCAATTTAAGAATCTGACATAAAAGATGGCAGGTATACATTTAATAAGATGAGTGATACACACTAGTGTCCTAGTGCTGTTAGAACACTGCTCAGCCAATCAAATTCGAGAAACCAAAACTAACTGTTTTATAACAGACTGTAGCACCAGTGTGACACTGGACCAGTCAAAAATGTTAAATTAAATACAATGTCAGGGATTTCCAGGAACCGTACACATACACATTATCACACTACCCTCTATTCATAGGGCAATAAGGACACAGTGTCTTTTTGTAACCAAAAAGCCACAACATCTCATGACCATTTAAATCTATAACGCAAAAATAGAGGATACATATATTTCCCACTGAAAATAGGCCACTGAACAAAAGCAATAAAAAGTCATACATATTCTTGTAAATCGAAGCACATGTTTCGATTCGATGTCATTTAAAGCAGTTCAACAAATCCAACACATTTGAATGGTTTTAGTATCAAAGCTAAATCATTCTTGAATGCCTGAATCTACATCTATTGCATTGCATTTGGAGTGAATAGCAATTCCACAACTACAGCTTTCACAACAGATGGTGCAAATATGCTTCACAAATAGCAAGCTATACTCCAAAAAATATCCTAATTGAAATGTATTTTTATACTATTATATTATATTAAGATTAAACTGAAAGTAACAGCATGCTGAACTTTGCAGGGCACAAGCCAAATTTCCTCTAAAGTGTGTTTTGATTCTACTTGCATGAATGCAAGCTGTCATCTTCCTTTAAGTCCTTTCCAGGTCACTTGTTCAGCTGAGATATATAATTATTATTATTATTATTTATTTTTTTGGGGACTATGGGACTAAACTTAGGTCTTTGATGGCAACTGCCTGGAATAACAAAACTAGAAATAGGTGCTATTTGCCAGTAGGTAATTTGCCAACAAATGGTTGCTAGCTATACATTATCTGTTTAAAAATACAGGCCTACCGAAATCATTCAGGACTTTGACTTACTTACCTGGTTCCCATGGCGATATGTGGACTATAGGCAATCTCGATATCTCACAACACTGCGAAAGGCCTGATAAACCGGTTCTGCCTGGGAAGACAAAAGACTGACATCCACAGAGCTCGAGAGAGGAGTGTCAAATACCTGCACAGCTATTCAAGAAATTAACACCACTTGTGCCTTAGAACAGGTTTTGTATAATCTAGAGCCTTATGTAGCCTATATACTCACCTTCTTGGGTCACTATCTATTCTATTCAATGTCAATGGGTTAGTATACAGCTTTTAGGTTTATAGCCACTTTAGCGTTCATTCCACTTATTAACGGATGTGGTTCAAAACTTAAGATGCTGTCCACTAAGACGGCATTTCTAGGAGATATGATGCCTAAAAATGCTGACTGGTGCACGCCTAGGGGGGCGTTCACACCGGGCGCGTACTTTTTCGTCTATACGCATGCGTCAGACGAACCTTGCGTCGCGTCTCGAGCGTTTTTCGTCGAGCTAAAAACTTTTGAAAGCGCACCTCGAGACCCCTCCGTTCTGTTCCGTTTTGCAGCATTTAAACACAAGAAGACTTGCTGCTAAATGCCTCAACCCGCTGTCTAAGTAGGCAGCTGATTTAGATTTTGAGACAGCGCATATTCACAGAGTTCAAGAAGGACTTTCCTGAATTGCAGGTAGATATTTCTGAAGCCAGGGGGGAAATGATGTAACGTTTACAGATAAATCTGGATTTTTTTTTCGGGGGGGGAGAACTTCTGAGAAACCTTCTACAGGAGAAAAAGGTTGGTTCAGATCCAGTTCGGCTCAGGGAGGAAAATGGATCGTGTTTCGTAAAGGCATTACTGACTCCGTACAGGTGTGTCGACGAATGCAGGTAAGTGATTCAACGTATTTATGTTGTCTCTATTCTCTTTTTTTTTTCTTTATAATTAGGCTATAATAAAAGGCACTGCTCACCTGTTATTATAACTATTAGGTTTCATCTTTTTCTTCTTAGGGGAAGTCCGAGATTGTAAAATGTATTTCTTTCAAATGGAGCTTTAAAACAATATCATAATTAAACAAGAGTTGATTTTCCCCAGAATAGTCCATTAATACATAGCCTAAGAATTCATTCGAATAGAATTTTATACATTTAAGGGTAGCCTACACTAATGATGGAAGTTCGGCTTATTTCCGCGAATCGGTTCTTTCGAGCAGTGTATAAAACTATTAAGTGATTCTTTTATGTCACAACGCAATTAGCCTACCTCAGTCTCTAGCATATTTCAAGCTCGTGTGTCTCAGTTAAGTTTGTTGCAGCCAACATGGCTCTTAAAAACAAAGTATTTGTACATAAATACAATTTGATATAATTAATTTACTTTTTTTTTTTTTAGCTACAAACATTTCTGCACTTAATGCTACTTACTTACTAATCAATCATTAACTGAAGAACCGATACCATGAACGAATTGTTCAGACGGTTTTGTGAACCGGTTCAATTGATTCTTTTTTGAAAGATTCGACTCGCAATTGTAACCTATACGCTGCAAATTTCTTAATTCCCCCTTTTCTTAAGAGCCATTATATTAAAAGGGAAACTGAAATCAAATGTGCTCTTCATAAAGTTTAATTCTGTCCTATAGGAGAGATGGGGAGCTGTTGGAGATGGTGCTATACAACATGCACCTGTTGCATGTCTGAAGATGAGAAGAGCGCCTTGGCCATTCACAATGAAATCAAAAAAATCCTTGCTGACCAGAAGAAAAGAGAACGGAGAGAAATCAAAATACTTTTATTAGGTAAGATCTTTTTACCTGTTAAAATATATTTAAAAGCGCAACTATGGACACTGAAGAAATCACCCAAGGAGATGAGATCAGGTGAGTGGATCTGGAGTCATCTTAACTGTAAAGGGAGTAAACCATAATTTGGAAAATACATGTTTATGCATGTTCTTATTGACTCCTAGGGCCTAGGGCCTATATATATATATAAAAGCCTAGGGCCTATATACTGTCAAAATAATTATTTTTGGTTTAACTTAAAGTTAACTGGTTGCCTCAATTTTCATTGAAATTAAAAATGTTATTTAATACAATGAAGGAGATTACAACATGCAGTAATATGTTTTTTGATTATTTTATATATAATAATATATTGATCATTTTAACTGCATTACTGTTGGATACAATCAGCAAGCAAGAATGGCATATTATTGTTATGACAAATTAATTAAATGGAGGTAATTAGGGTGTTGTAAAGAATATCACAGCATGACAAGTCATTGTTGTTGAGCCACCTGGAGATAGTTAGTCAATAGCAAGTTAGTATGAATGATATCAAATTTGTCTCGTGATGTCTTGAGTGACACATTCTTGTGCTCAAGAACATTAGAAGGACATGCCTGAAATGTTTTTCTTGCTCTGTCGATTCCCTTTCTGGCACTGCTCGCACTGATTTGATGATGTGATGTGTGATTGTTTGCCTGTCAAATATTTGCAGTTTGAGTTACCGATAACTAGTTAACGATTATCTGCTCAAATCCATCAAATGAAAACAATAAGAGAAATAGTTGTGGACTTTACAGCAGAGAAAGTCCCCCGATGGTGCAGGCATCCAAAAACATCCAAAAACATCCAAACACGTCCGGCCACATGCTTTCTGACAGGGCACGTCTCCGAATGTCAGTCTGAGATTCAAACATCTCGCTTTGTTAACAGGACAGATAACATTCCTTTGTGCATGAGAAAAGCCTCAAATGCTATCATCTGCACCTTGCATTCCTTTCGGTTCTCTTTTTGTCATGCCGTGACCTGGTTTCAGTAGTAGTGTTTGACATCCCTTTTCTTTTTCATGTAATATTTACTGACTTTATATTAGGTGTCTTTAGATACTATTGTACTTATGTCAGTGCACTTATTTTTTTCATCTTGTATTGCGAAACACTTTTGCCACCATAGAGTGCAAAGGTCGGGTTCCGGAAGTAAAATCTCCATTCATTTTCTCCATAAGAAAATTGATTTTGAACGATAACTTATAAACTTTTAAAGACAGACCTACAGTGAGCCACGAGGTTGTTAATCCATGGTATTTGCTTCTGCTGAAGTCGCCAGCCCGCATTATTTCA
The DNA here is from genome assembly GCF_963993115.1 of Abramis brama. Classification (NCBI taxonomy): domain Eukaryota; kingdom Metazoa; phylum Chordata; class Actinopteri; order Cypriniformes; family Leuciscidae; genus Abramis; species Abramis brama. The sequence continues at coordinate 19,133,486 of NC_139968.1, read as the reverse complement.
GCTTATTTTTAAAATAAGAGTTTAACAGTGGAATTCCCGATGAAAAACTACATTACCCATGATGCTGTACGGAAAACTCGGAAAAAAAATTGAGTTTCGAAATTTCAAGTTCGAGTTTCGAGTGGAATTCCCGATGAAAAACTACATTACCCATGATGCTGTATGGAAAACTCGAAAAAATTTCGAGTTTTGAAATTTCAAGTTCGAGATTCGAGTGCAATTCCCGATGAAAAACTACATTACCCATGATGCTGTATGGAAAACTCGAAAAAAGCTAAACGAGTTCACACTCGAAATCCCCCTTCACATGGATCCACGAAAACGACTAAAAAAAGCTGTATTCTGCTGTCAGGCCAGTAGTTGGCGATGTCACTTTGTAAATAAACACTACACGCATATAGACTGAACACTTAATACACATGTGCATGACGTCACCGTTTTCACAAATTGATGTTTTTGTAGTTTACACTGAGACTACAACAGTATCGTTTTCAAAAACTTGCATTTTCAGGCCCCGAAAACACAGTTGAACGGCCAAATGAACAGAAATGGAAATGAATGGTCAAAACGCATAAAAAAGTTTTCAGTTTTTTTGTTGAAAACAGTGTCATGTAAAACACCCCCTTAATCAACATTTGTAAATGAGTAGTTTTATCTCTATCGTTTTTAATTTAATTACGCTGTTCGCAATGCTTCATGGGATTGTAGTCCTTTCCCTGACTTAAATCCGTCAAATGCACAGTCTTGTACCTTTTTATTTTCGTCAGATTTTCAAATACTTTTTTGCTTCAAATCAAAGTTTGATTCACTTCGTTACTGGTTGGCTTGGTTCATGACTTATAACACTTTAATGGGGGAACATTTTTGGGATAAGAGGTAAGGATAGGGTCAACAGTATAATTATGGGTGTAATTACAGAATTAGTTACAGATGTAATAACAGAATTAATTACAGATGTAATTACATAAAACATGTACACAAATAACTGCATTGTATCAAATGATTAAATTAAATGTTTGTACATAGTAGTTAAAGGCATTTAATATGAAGTAGGTCCTTTTATTCTTGTGGATTTCAGGCACTGGAGAAAGCGGGAAGACGACTTTTATTAAGCAGATGAGGATTATTCATGGCAAGGGCTTTTCGGAAGAAGACAGGCGTGGCTACACTAAAATGGTTTTCCAGAATATCTTCACAGCTATGAAGGCTCTGACAGTGGCGATGAACACCTTAAGGATTCCCTACGCTAACCCACAGAACGAGGTGAGCTGCCAAAGAAAAGCTCTTAATTGTTTTTGAACCCCTCCCAGTTGTAAAGTTGAAATAAAGTGCACAATGTTCCTTGAAACGGCCAATGATGGCACAATTTGCACAAGCAAAAAACAAAAACAAAAAAATAGTAATATACTTTAAATTACTTTTTTACTTTATAAAAATGTAGAGTAGTTACTGTAAAATTATTATATATAATTATTGGTATATAAAGTATTAGTATTACTAATATAAAATATTAATATTTAAATTAATTAAAATATTTAAATTAATTACATTTAAAACAATCAATCTATATAAAATATATATAAATATAAAAAGGTATAATCATAATATAATACTATAAATATATATGATACTTACACTTATATTCATGTACAGTATATTGAATATTTATATATACATGAATATATATATACATGAATATATATATATATATATATATATATATATATATACTTATGAATATGTATAGTATGTACATTAAACTAAAAATTATGAAATTCTATAAAAAGTATGTATTTATAAATATAAAATGTATAAGCATTATAAAAATACTATATATTGTTAAAACAGAACTGTAAGAGTTCTCCTTTCAGACTGACCAGGATTACAAATTACAACCACACTATATTCTTATAAACAAGCCTCAATTGTTCCCATTTATATCCTTAGGTATATGGGCAACAGTTTCAGGAAGTGGAAATACGTCAGATAACACATTTGGACAGAATGTATGTGGAAGGTATCCGTCGACTTTGGGCTGACGCGGGTATCAAGGCCTGTTACAGTCGCCGTAGAGAGTACCAGCTTCTGGACTCGACAGAATAGTAAGTATCTCTATCAAAAATTCTACTCGGACAGGGTGATCAGGACCCTGACATGAAGTCTTACATCATTCTGAAGGGTTTGATTTTGAAATGATGACCAGTTGACTGTACATTAGCATGTTTATTACATGAAAATAAATAAATAATATGGCCATGAAATATTCATTTAAAAGCCAGCTGTTCACATGTATGCTCTGTTTTGTTTAGTTTCTGTGTTCCCGTTTCCCTTGTTAGTCTCCTGGTACTTAAATATTTAACACCAGTTTTGTTTTAGCCAGTCATCCTCCAAGTATTTAAACCCTGAGTTTCCTGTTTTTCTTTATCTGGTATCGTCTAAGTTTAACGTGGATGTGTTTGTTTATTCTCATGCGATCTCCTGTGTGTTCCCGGTTGGATGTATTAAATATTTTTGACTATTTTTGTAGTCACCACCAGAGTAATGCATATTTGTAAAACATATTGACCACAGAATGTGAACAATACTGACCTATCAGAATCAATTATTTCAGCAAGCTGTGAAAAAAATGTAGACATAATTATTAATATAAATAATTAGGATATGAATTATTGACATATTTCTTAAATCTAATATAATAATAAATATTATACTAACCTTTATTAATATATTATAATAATAATAATAATAATAGTTATTTTCTAATATTAAATGAATTAATAAAAATACATTTATTAAATTGAATATGCATTATTATTTATTCAATTTTTACTAAATACATTTTTATCTAGATTTTTTTAATTAGAATTATATTTACAATATTATGTAATATATAACCATTAGCTCATTTATTTTTTAAATTATATTATGATATTAATTTGCATTTATTAAATATTAAATTATCAACATTATTAGAATTACGTTTATATAATTACATTAACTAATATATTTCTAACATATATATAGATAGATAAAAATATTGTTATTGTATCAATAGTACCACATAATGCTAAAAATAAAATGTTGATATTAACAATAATTTTGACTGTTTAATTTAAAATTGTCTAATTAAAAAATCACTTTAATTTCCCAGTTAAACCGAGCAAGGAATTTTTGTGTCAAAAGCATAAAATGTTGAAAAAACCCGGAAATAGTTTGTGCAGATCCAAATAGCACCATTGGAGGGCAATACAGTTATATCTTTAGACAAGCATGCAAGTCAGTATTTCCCTCCATTCTCTTATATTGACGTTTGATGCTTTTCAGTTCTCAGATTGTCATAGTTTTTTTTTGTTTTTTTGTTAATGCCGTTGACAGACCTGAAGCCCTTTAAATTAAGTCAGTGCTGCATATTGTTAAGCAAATTTCCTGTAAAGTACATCAGGGTGTTCTTGTTAATCGTTACCTAATCACTCCTTTACACAGTTCTGCATGTCCTTCTCATTCTCTCCTCCTGCTTCCCCGATCCTGTTTTCAGTTCTACAAACCTGGCCGTGATAAGAAACACAAACAAACCTGGACGTTTAATTAAACTGCCGTTTAAAGCACAAACACCAATAAAGCAAAAGGCAAACATCATGGCACTTTATCACACTCGCACAGTTCTGAAATGTAACACTCAAGTATGTTTTTTTTTTTTTTAGCTATATGGCACATTTGGACCGTATCGCGGCCCCAGACTACATCCCAACAGCCCAGGACGTGCTGCGAGTCCGATTCCCCACCACAGGCATCAACGATTACACCTTCAGCGTGGAGAAGATCACCCTCAGGTACCGTAAGCATATCCCCCCCCCCCGGTTTCACAGACGAGGCTTAAGCTAGTCCCAGACTAATGCATGTTTGAGCTGAACTTGCTCTGACATATCTTAAAATATCTCAGTGCCATTGTTTTGTCTCAAGATGCACACCAGTAATGTTTTCTCAGGCATGTTTATAAAAGCTACTTAAATGTCCTAATTGAACTGAGGCATAATCCTGGCTTAATCTAAACCCTGTCTGTGAAACCGGGCCTTCATATATTTAAAATATTTAAGTTTTTATTTTACAAATGATTCATTTTAATTTTAAATTTTTATGACTTAAAGTCATCATGAAATTAAAATGGACAATTCTTATTTATTTATGGAATATTGCGGTATTTTTTATTTTTTATTCATGCACCCTCATTACTGTTTACTGAAGTGTTTGCTATCGAGAGGGTGGGTCAACATGTCATTCACATGAGATCGACCAATAGCAAACCACAACCATCCAGTCAATTCCCGATGGACCAAATCAAGTCGCACCCAGCATTTTGTATTGTTCGAGAAGCCATTTCATTAAAAAAAAAAAGTCACAATAGGGAAGAAAAGACTGTTGCAACTTCTGTTTAATGCCGAATTTAATTATTAGCTTTTCATTAAAGGGATAGTTCACCCATAAATTACCCCATGATTTACTCACCCTTAAAGGGATACTCCACTTTTTTTGGAAATAGGCTCATTTTACAACTCCCCCAGAGTTAAACAGTTGAGTTTTACCGTTTTCGAATCCATTCAGCCGATCTCCGGGTCTGGCGGTACCACTTTTAGCATAGCTTAGCATAGATCATTGAATCGGACAGGACCATTAGCATCTCTCTCAAAAAAATGACCAAAGAGTTTCGATATTTTCCCTATTTAAAACTTGACTCTTCTGTAGTTACATCGTGTACTAAGACCGACAGAAAATGAAAAGTTGCGATTTTCTAGGCTGATATGGCTAGGAACTATACTCTCATTCCTGCGTAATAATCAAGAAACGTTCCTGCCGTACCATGAGTCCAGCAGGCGTAATGATATGACGCAGTGCCTGAAAAAAGGTCTAATAGGTTAGACAAACTTAGTCCAGGTCACGTTGGAAGTTACCGAGCTGGGGACTATTTTCAGGCGCTGCGTCATATCATTACGCCTGCTGGACTCATGGTACGGCAGCAAAGTTTCTTGATTATTACGCAGGAATGAGAGTATAGTTCCTAGCCATATCAGCCTAGAAAATCACAACTTTTCATTTTCCGTCGGAAACACTTAGTACACGATGTAACTACAGAACTTATTTCTAACTAACTTATTTCATGACCGGTGTTTTGTTTTGCTCTATCCTCTGCCTTTATAAACCCCCCGAAGCCATGTGGGGTACGTTTATGATGGATGGATGCACTTTTTTGGGCTTCAAAATCTTGTCCTCCATTCTCTGCCATTATAAAGCTTGGAAGAGCCAGGACATTTGTTTATTATATCTCCGATTGTGTTCGTATGAAAGAAGAAAGTCATATACACCTAGGATGGCTTTAGTTTAGGGTGAGTAAATCATGGGCTAATTTTCATTTGTGGGTGAACTATCCCTTTAAATCGTGAACCCCTGCAGTTCCCTCACAAACCTCTAGGGGTCGCAAATCGCAGTTCGGGAAACCTGCTGTAATAAAAATAAGATGATTTACTTTCTGCCTGGCAACCACCTATAAAAAACACCTTAGCAATAGCAATGATTTGACAACCTTAGTGAACATCCTTGCCTTGTTGTGGCAAGTTTCAGAAAATGTAAATTGTGTTGAAAAATGTGAGTTTTATAAACAAGACTTGACTTGATTTCCTGATGCTGTCCAGTATATTTTGAGGTGTTGACATTTTGATATATGACAGCAAGGAAGTAGGAACAAATCAGTAGGGGTTTACAGTTAGTGTTGAATGTTTTTGGTTTAGACAGAAAGTTTCAAGAATAAACAATTTAATCTCGATCTTACCACTTTTTTTCCCCGAAGGATTGTAGATGTTGGTGGCCAGAAGTCAGAGAGGCGGAAGTGGATCCATTGCTTTGAGAATGTGACATCGCTCATATTTTTAGCCTCCCTCAGTGAGTTCGACCAGGTCCTGGAGGAAAATAACACGGAGGTGAGCATCTCCATCGCCCCAGTCTGTCTGTATCTCTCTCCTTCCTTCTCATACTAATCAATGGCTTTGATTAGCATATCTTGGGTCGGTTTCGCCCGCATCCTGAGTCATATTTCACATCAAATCCAAAGAAAAAAACTGAATGTGCATAACGCTCAAAATCAGTGTTTCAACTGCAGAAAGAGGTCAATAAAACAGCTGGAGAACAATGTCACTTAACGTTATTTACCTCAGGAAAGCCATTTAATTACCATAGCATGTTAGTTAGCTAGAAAAATGAACTATATAGAGGAGTATTTTGCTAAGTATATGCACTATATTACATATTATATTTTTGTTTGAGTTGTTAATTTTAACCTTTAATAATAATGCCAGGTTTCAATGTTTGTTTAGAGCATTAGTTAAGAGATTTTTTTCCTTGAGAAAAATTAATGTAGCTTATATTTATCCAAATGAATCGATATTGAATCAAGATCGAAATCAAATCGCAAGCTTATGAATTAAAATTGTGAAATTTGTGTCAAGCACTAATAAAAACAGTATCCTACCAGTCATTGTACCATGTAAACATTGTGACATGTTGTCACTAAACTTAATGAAATTCCATGAATTCCAAAATGTTTTGAGAATCACAATACACTTATTTTAACCCCCCTTCCTTTTTTCCAAGCTAAACTCAAAAGTTGGCAGCCCTGTATAAATCAGTACTGTTAACTAAAACTACAATATACAAACTCAAATTTTGCTATTAAAAATAGTTTTTGTTAATTCAAATAAGGCTGAAATAAAATAAAACACAAACATTAGAAGAAAAACTAAAATTGATATTAAATAAAGCTAAATATAAATATATAAAAACTAAAATATAAAAATGACAAAAGCACACAACAAAATGACTAAATCTTCAAATAAAATGATTTTTTTTTTTATTATATTAATAAATGATATAATAGTATATAAATACTATAGTACTTACATTAACATTACTTTAGTATTATAAATAATACTAAAATGACACTTCATAATCTAGTCTGGACACATGATTTTTTTTTTTTTTCATGATAAATTAAATCAAAATTCAGTCCAATAAATATGAATGTATTTATTTTATTCAATTAGAGTATCATTTTCTTATTTTGTATGGAATATTGAAGGGAAGAAAAGACGATCGAAACTTCTATTTCATGACTACTTAAAATTCAGTACAAGTAATACCAAGATTTTACAAATACATTTGAATTTTTTTTCTGTGTATAACAGTAATGAGAATGAAATGTTTTATATATATATATATATATATATATATATATATATATATATATATATATATATATTAAAATAGGCTACTGACAGGATTTAATTGTATAAGGTCACAATGCAAAACATCTCAGTGGTCCAAAAAACAGGCTTCATTTTATTTCAGTCATGACAACTCTCTGGATAGATTTAAAAAGCATTTATTAATTAGAATGGAATGTACATAGGCTTAGTCTTGACAGACTAGATCTGCTACACTGCTGCTGCATGAGTGAAGGCTACTGCCGAAACATTCAAATAAATACGGTGAATAGAATGTGAGCTGCTGCAAGGAAAGTAGGGAGAAACCACTAGCAGATCTAGGCAGGTGGTGCTGGGGAAGGTGGAGGGCTAGGAAAATTCCCATGACGCGCTGATTAACTTTTGCTCTCTCCGGCTCCAGAACCGCATGAAAGAGAGCTTGTCGCTCTTCTACACCACCATCCACTCGCCGTGGTTCGCCAGCGCCTCCATCATCCTCTTCCTAAACAAGATGGACATCCTGGAGGAAAAGATCAAGACGTCTGACTTAAAAAGTTACTTCCCAGGCTTTGGAGGTATGGAAAGAAGGGTTTGCGCACTAACAACTTAGTAAATAGGCCCTTAGGATGGGAGTATGTAGGAAACAGAATTGATAGAGCCGTTGGAACAGGTTTTGCTTCGCAGGAGATGGGTAGGACAGATCTCTAGCCAATAAAAAATGCTTAAAACTATTACCTCAAGCTCCATTTACAAAATTGGAATGCGAAGTTGGCCTCTTTTCCATAGCCATGACCGCGTCCATATTCTCCTCTTTCACTTCCTCCTCTTTTTTTCAGCGCACATTAAAAACCACAATTGCCAAAGTGCGATTCATCTATTTGTTTACCACTAGTGCATGCTGATGACGTTTTATCCTTCTATACTAATTTGCTTCGTAGTCTACGATTCAATGGGTGTCATCATCGTACAGTCTACATACATGTCGTACTCAAGTTTATTAGACTGTTTATTACACAGTCTATAGCAGGCATAAGGCATGTTGACATAATTTTTGTGTGAATTTGTCAATTCAAGCGCAAGACTTAAAAGAGAACTTAAAATTCTGTCTGAGACGCGGACACAAATCTTCACACAGCACGAGTTCTCAGGCGAGGCTTAAAGGGATAGTTCGGCCAAAAATGATATTAAACCCATGATTTACTCACCCTCAAGCCATTCGAGATGCATATGTCAATCATTTTTCAGACGAACACATTTTCAGTTATTTTAGAAAATGTCTTAGATCTTTCAGTATATCAAAAATATACATATTTAAAACTTTATAAATGAAAATAACTGGCTTCCGGCAACGGTCGACGCGCGTTCACGGGAGATGGATGCTGGCGTATGACGTAGGACGTAGCGTAGGAAGCGTTGTGACGTAGAACGAAGTATAGCTAAATCAAATGCTACGTCCTACGTCATACGCCGGCATCCATCTCCCGTGAACGCGCGTCGACCGTTGCTGGAAGCCAGTTATTTTCATTTATAAAGTTTTAAATATGTATATTTTTACGACAAAACCGCACGGATTACCCTCAGAAGGCCTTAGTTTATCCCCCTGGAGCCGGATGGATTACTTTTGTGAAGGATGCATGCACATTTTTGGGACTTGAAGGAGGTGGACCCCATTGCTTCACATTATAACCACTGAAAGATCTAAGACATTTTCTAAAATAACTGAAAATGTGTTCGTCTGAAAAATGATTGACATATGCATCTCGAACGGCTTGAGGGTGAGTAAATCATGGGTTTAATATCATTTTTGGCCGAACTATCAGTTTAATATATTTTTGGTTTAACTTAAAAAGTTGAGTTACCTGGTTGCCTTTATTTTGAGTTCATTGAAATAAAAAAATTGAGTAATGGAGATAGTAGATAGCAACATGTGCTGTTCAGGTCTCACCTGCGCTCGCACGCTATCAACACCAAATGATGACCATAAATGACTGGTCATATTAGAGCATACGGCACTCCTATTGAACAAAGTTTACAAAGAGTGACTGTTTTGTCCACGTTCTTTTGATCATCGCTGTTGTAGTGTATTGGGAAGCCAGAATGCGCATCCATTGACAGAAACACACATTAGCCGAACTCTGTCTGTCTGTTTTACTCGTAGTTATTTTCAACAAACCATATTATAGATGCGTCATCCGATTTGAGATGAACTGCGGTGCAAGTACGTGACGAACCGTGGGTGGAGAACGATACGGTTCTATTTGTTTGGTTTTTTACTGAGAATCATTGCACCCCTAATATATACATATATTACATGTTTACAAACTTTTATTAGATGTGATTAATTGCGATTAATCGATTTTATATATATAGAACTAATATATATATAATTTATATTTATTGTTTTTATTTATAAATAATGTTATATAATATTATATTACAAATATTATTTGTGTTATATAAATAAAAATATATAAAATATTTGTTCACAATATTACTGATCAAATAAAGAAATAATCAAATTATTTTTGATCAAAGAAAAGTCAAATTAAGACTTAAAGGAAAGCATTTTCCTTTTTGAGTGAACTGCCCCTTTAATACAAACGAACTTTGAGCTCCACTGACTCTAATAGGGTTAAATATTAATTTTCAAGCAGAAGCTCTTGACAATAGTGATTTTGAAAATGTTTGCCTAGTCAGATTCTCTCTCTCTCTCTCTTCTTACCTCATTCTTCCCCCCTCTTCAATTTGCTTGTGCTCCTCCTATTTCAATCACTCATACCTTTTCATACTCGTACTAACCCCTCCCCTCCTCTGTGGTTTGGTGCCACCCTCAGGCAAACAACGGGACGCACAAGACGCCAGGAACTACATCAGAGAGATGTATAAACAGAAGGCCGTGAATACGGAGTCAAAGGATTGCAAAAACATCTACCCTCACTTCACCTGCGCAACGGACACCAATAACATCCGGATGGTTTTCACTGACGTGAAAGACACGGTCTTGATCAAGTCTCTGCAGGAATACGGGGTGCTTTGAGCGGCCCATGAAGCACCAGTTTTTGCCAATCTAATAAATGACTTTGAAGGGACGCACAAAGGATGGCTTGAATTATTTTTCCTTGTGCATCCCCTATGCTTTTCTTTGTCTTTCTCTCCATCTTTTCTTATATACCTACTTCTGTTTGGTTCATCATTTTGGTGGATAAAAACATCTGCATGTTCTTACGGTATGACACACTTTCCCCTCATTCCAACACTGAAGGTATGAGGATATACAGCTAAACAGCTGACAGATTATCAGCGAGTTCTAGTTTCGAGGAGGAGGCGAGAAGAATACAACGCCGTAGCTGTCAGCGAGACTGACCTGAGACTGATCTGATATTTGACTTTACTGATTACTTAAATAGAGCAAGAGTCACTGCACTGCTTTCTTTTCGAAATGAAGCAAAAAAATAATAATATTTCCTTTATGTAACATGATCTACTATTTTTATCACACAAGCAAAAATGTAAGTTAGGGTCTTAAAGTGGAAATGTTTCTATTTTGCTTATTTTTGTAATTTAAAACAATTATATTATTTTAGAGCAATATAGTCTCTCAAAATGGAGCTTATACTGTTACTTTCCTGTCATGCAAGTTTAAGTTGTTATAAAATGTGACTTTGTGTATATATACAGTAGGATGGGTTACACTTTATTTTAAGGTGTCATTGTTACAGTGTAATTAAACATATAAGTACTGAGTAATATAGTAATATATGAACTATAGGGTTTGGTTCAGGGTTAGTTGCATGTAAATCCATAATTTATTGTAAAAACTCACTGTAAAAAGTGATTAGTTGACTCAACTTAAAAAAATTGAGGAAACCCGTTGCCTTAAAATGATTAAGTAAATAAAAAATTACGTAACGTGGAATTGTCAAGTTCACATAACTTAATTTTTTCAATTAAGCATTGATAAAAAATTTTAAGTTAAGTCAACTGATCACCTTTTACAGTACGTACATGTAACAAGGACTTGGTAAATACACCCATGGTAAATATGATCAAAAATGGCTGTAAAAAATAAATCTGCATTGTTTATCCTTTTGATCATTCATTAAAAAAAAAAAAATTGCACAACTCTAACCTTTCATTGAAGTAAAATAATTGAAAGTGGGGTGTGGGGGAGGGGGGGGAATCACATTATGAAATAAATGTTTTTCTCCAAAACATGTTGGCCATAATTATTGGCACCCCTAGAATTTTTTAAGAGCAAAATAACTCTGAAGTATTCCCATTAATATTTACCTTTTTTTGCACACCAGGGTGACTAGGAACATGAAATTGTCTTCTTGTTTCACAGGAGTTTAAATATGCCAAATTCCATTAATCATCCATCACAATGAGTAATACCATTGTACAATGTACAATTTTATACCGTTGGATCTTTAATGTTGTGGGCATATTTTTTTGCTGGAGGTCCTGGACTTCTTATTCAGATACATGACATTGTGGATTCTATCAAATATCAACAGATAAAAAATCAAAACCTGACGCCTTCTGCTAGAAATCTTATAATGGACCGTGGTTGGATCTTCCATCAGGACAGCGATCCAAAACAAACATCAAAATCAACACAAAAATGTGTTACGGAGCACAAAATAAAGCTTCTGCCATGACCGTCCCAGTTCCCTGACCTGATGAGTGGAGTGAACTGAAGAGAAGAAGCACCAATATAGATCTGGGAATCTGAAGGATCTGGAGAGATTCTGTATGGAGGAATGGTCTCTGATCTCTTGTCAGGTGTTCTCCAAACTCATCAGGCATTATAGGAGAAAACTCAGAGCTGTTATCTTGGAAAAAGGAGATTGCAAAAAGTATTTAATAAAAGGGTATCAATAATTGTGGCCAACGTGTTTTGGAGAAAAACATTTATTTCATAATGTGATTTCCCCCCACTTTCAATTCTTTTACTTCAATGAAAAGTCAGATTTTTGCAATAAAAAATTAATGAAAGATCAAAAGGATAAACAATTCAGATTTATTTTTTACAGCCATTTTTGATCATATTTGGGGTGCCATTAATTCTAACCACAACTGTATATATATATATAGAGAGAGTATAGTTCTGCTGAAAGTTCTGATGGTTTATTTGTTGTGTATAAACAAATGTAATAGTATCTTTAAACATAAAACTCTTATTAGTTAAACCACACTGGAATATATGTATTTATTTAGTATTAATACATAGAAAACTCTACTAATTAGGCAGGGTTAGCTGAATCTAATCAGTCCATCTGCTGTCATTAAAATTAGAAATCATTTCTAATATTAGTGTGTTCACTGTGAATCGGTCAGGAAAGATATATGCAATCTGTTTATAATTACTGATAAATAAAAGAAAAAACATGTTATTTCCTGAATTATTATAACAAAAACTGGAAATGCAATAAGTCTAATATTTATGCTTATAATCATCACCAGCATCAAACTAGAAATGAGGCATTTTCCATGAATAGGGTATTCAGATATACTAATACAAAAGTTTTTTTTGTTCCTCAACAAATGGTTAATCTTCAGAAAATACTTATTGTGAACCTCAGAAGGTAAAAACTACATTTTACATTTTTATTGTCTATTCATTTTATATGTAGTTTGCAATTTTTGCAACCCTGTTACCAATAAATTATATTTAAATTGTGTCTAAAAACGATTTGAATACAATTTGTCGCTGCAGTTTCATACCAATAAGCATGAAATAAACATAAAATTAAAAAAAGAAAGAAAAAAAAGAATGGGTTACAGCCTAAATGAAGCTGTTACTCAGTAACTTTTAGGTACTGATCAACATATTTCCCATGAATCAAATAAAAATAATTTCGCACAAAAACTTGGGTAACAGTTTTTTGCTTGATGATTGAAGTCAACACTACAATTTGTATAAAAATTTTGAAAATTTAATAAATTTAATAATCTCACTTGCTTCTCTGCATGCTGTAGAAAGACTTAGATGTGTTATGTAAAAACAAGGTTACATTTTAAGGTGTAACAGTGTAATTATACAGGACTGAGTAACGAGTAATACTAATTAACTTGATGTACTTATAGAGTAAGAGTTTGTTTTAGGGTTAGTTGCATGTAAGTATGCCTAATTTAAAGTAATCATAGTAACTACATGTGTAAAAATGACATTGTAAAATAAAATAAAGTGTTACCAAAAGTAGTTTGACTTCTAATAATTCTCAAAAAAAAAAATGTTTTGCCTCTAATGCAAAAAAACAAAAAACAAAAACAAAACAAGTGTACCATATACATGGAAACTGCCTTTAACTTTAACATCATTAAATTGGTTTTCTAAGGTGAAGTTTGTTCTTTTCCTTTTTTTCAAATCCAAATTTCGGTTGAATTTTATTTCCCTTTTCCTTGTCTTTTTTATCTCAATGTTCTCCAACTCCACCCTATTATGATGCCAGGCCAAAAGCAAAACAAGGATGAAGCGATGAACTACATCAGTGATCTGTACCTTAAAGAAGCTTCAAGCCGTGAAAAACGAAATCAAGAACGGAAGCAAATTTACAAACACTTTACCTGTGCAACCGACACTGACAACATCCGCAAGGTCTTCTACGATGTCAAGAAAACGGTTCTCATCAAGGAATTGCAGTCTTACGGTATGCTTTAAGATACTGAGGGGCTTCATCTGAACTGCTTCCTGGAAAGACTGAAGCTCACCATATAAGTTATAAGAGGGTTGAATGGATATGCCTATGAATGTATACAGCTAATTTGAACTCTACTGACTGATTCATTGCATTCAGCAATATTTTGTTTCATTTTTTGAACCATTAAATGCAAAATGGGACTTTCTGACTGTAAATTAGCATATTCTGTTGAAAAAGAATATCGCAAAATATCAATAACTGAAAATAAAGAGGCACTACTGGTTATGCGTATAAGACAATATGACAGGGATTTTAAGAAATGGACAAAATGTCCCCTTGTTATGGTATAATGTTAGATTGTCCCTGAAATGTATATACTACAAGTCTCTTTGAATAAAAAACGGTTTGCTAAATGACAATTAATCAAGTACTCGCATTTATTCCATATTTGCACACAATAGACACAATATTGCACACTATAAATACATCTATTTCAGTTCAACGCATAAAGAGGGTCAAAACATTTATTTACTTGGTATTCCATGAATTCTTCAACAACAAAAAAAGAAGAAGAAAAAAAGGGGGCCTTTTTTTCTGGCCCTCATCAATATAATTTGCATATTTCTTGGTCATAGGATGGGGAAAAAATATTTTTGTATCATTACCCCAAGAATGCATAAAGGGGGTCTAATTGACCCGTATTCATTTCCTATGAAGTTTTGTCTCAACATTATTTTTGGATACATTTTTGTCAATGATAATATTTATTGTCTTAAAACTTTATGGATTACTTAAAAATCTGTTGTGACTTTTTCTGCTCTGAGCCAAGAATGTGCCTCAGACACCAACCCTGTCTCCTTCCATATACACTATAAAACATTATATGATCTATAAGTTATGACAACATGTGTTTTACATCGTTTTACATCATTTTTTTAAGTCAATTTAATGGAATTTAAGTTGAAATGACTTAAACATCCAAGTTGTTTGTACTTAAACATTTAAGGCAGCAACTTTTTTTTTTTTTTACAGTATAGTAGGTGAAAACCAGAAGGTGAAATGAGTTGTATGTCTGAATTCACATCTATCTATAAATTACAGGAACGTCTGTCTGTCTGTCTGTGTGTGTGTCTGTGTCTCTGTGTGTGTGTCTGTTAACCGCATATCTCTCGAACCGTTAGTCCGATGGATTTCAAATTCGACAGGTGTCTTGCCACGGGCACGAGTAAGTGCAGTGCCAAGTTTGACGTTGTTTGGATGAGAAATGCTAAAGATATCATTAAATATATCATTTTTAAAAGGTTGTGGTTTAAAAATAAACATTCTGACATTAGAGGGTTGTATCGGTCAAAGAAGCCCCAAGAAGGTTGTGGTTTAAAAATAAACATTCTGACATCTGTCAGCTACACTGTTTACTTCTGAATATTATAGTTTGGTTCCAGAACGTGATAAATCCATTTTGATTAATTTGAGTAAAAATGTGTTTTCTTTACCAAGAAAGTGGCAAGATGAAAACCACTATTTTCTGTTTCAAACTTTCACATAGCATCTTTAGGTTATAATATCATAAAAAATTCAAATCCAGATTTGGATTTTCAAAGATCTATTATAAAAACGGATTATTTTCCCCAAAAAATGCAATAAATTCATGACACTTTTTTTTCAAAATGCTATCATATTGAAACTGTTGAAAGCAGCCATCACTAAGAAATATCTCCTGAACTTTTTTGACGGCGATCAGCTGCTCACAAAAACTGATTTTGCACGGGCACTTTGCACTGCTCCCTGAATCGACACGCTTATTCATTTGTGGATGTAAACTGAATCTGTAAGTCAGCTATGCTGTTTACTTCTGAATATTATATTTCATTCTGGTGCGCTTAACGTTATCGCTGCTGTGTAATAGTAGCCTATGCTATTCACCAACTAAACATATCCTATTCAGTGTGTTCACAGTCTCTTTCACGGCCATCATTTGTAGTAGCCTATTCACAAACTGTTTCCTCAAGCATAGCGTTTTCTCTGAGTTCACTGTGTGCTTTCTACCATGCACAAATAAAAATGTCACTGAACTTTTGCTGTGTAATTGTAACAATGAGCACTCAAACATACCAAACCAACAATTACTAAAAACACACACAAAAACTGATTTTGCACAGGCATTTTGCACTAGCACTTAGAAGGTTGTGCTATTCATAAACACTCAGTCAGCTACACTGTTTACTTCTGAATATTATAATTTATTCACAGCCATCATTTGTAGTAACCTAGCCTGCTCCCTGAATGCTCGAGTTCATGTGTAGAGCCCCTGGTGATACTTCGAGTTTCATGTTGTGTCGAGCCTTCTTAGTGTTTTAAAAATAGCGATTTTTGATGCTATCATAGTAGTGCCCCTAGCACTCCCATTCAAAAGGCAATTTGACCGAAAACGAAAATACGGTCAAACTTAAAAGTGGCGTTTCCATTCTAATTATGCTTTTAAACGAAAGTTTGCCTCGGGTAGATTAACAAAAATACCCTAGGTTGCATTTTGGCGACAGTTATCCTTTAATGCGGAAAGTATCTGCGTGGTCTGTTTCCCGAGGGATCCGTTCAGCTTCATCATAACCCTCTCAAGCTTGAGGATATTCCTCTAACAAGAAATATCTTGCTTCACTTTCTCCTCTACACTACAATAACTTCCAGAGCCATAACCTATATTTGCAGAACCTACCAGGGGTCCAAGTGCTCTCTAAGCAATCTACAAGCTCTTCTCTATGGGTTTTAGACAGAGAACAGTAATAACAGGGTATAGGTTGTAGGCCTTCAACTGGAAAAATGACATCACACCAAATTTCACCTCTTCTCCTCTCTATTTATTTGATAAATGGGTGAAAGTACTTGAGCGCACATGGGTGGTTTGATACTCATTACTATAGAGTCCACTTGTCACACTTGTACAGGCTCTTTGTGACCCGAATGAGAGAAGAGCCTCTAATTGCTTATAATTTTAGCATGATGCAGAGCACAATCACATTCTCACATGCTTTTAGAAGGTGTTTGAAAACAGACACTCTCCCTTGCTGTGATTCACTACTCTCTATTTGTCTGATTTGAATGTCTAACAAACATCACAGGAGAATTTTGTCATTCTGAAAGCCATGAACATCATCATTTTGAGCATATCTCAAATTATGTACTTGTGTTTAATAGCATTCTGTAGTGGAAATAACGACGATAGAAATTTCATTTTTTGAATAAAATGCCTTTTTTTGCGCTATGTTGGCTTTGCAACCTGCAAAATCATGCTAGCAAATCATGTTAGCAATGTGCTAAATCATGCTAGCAACATGTTTAAAACATGTTAGCAATGTGCTAATCATACAAGAAACATGCTCGCAATGTGTTAATTCATGCTAGGAAAATGATAAATCATGCTAGCAACATGTTTAAACATGCTAGCTATGTGCTAAATAATTCTGAAACATGCCAGCAATGTGTTAAATCATGGTAGCAACATGTTAAATCATGTTAATAACATGCACACGTGTTAAAGTCATGCTAGCAACATGTCAAATCATGCTGCAATGTGCTAATTTATGTTATAAACATGCCTGCAATGTACAAAATCATGCTAAAACATGTTAGCGACTTGAAACATGCTAGCTTCTATTTTCAAGCTTTATTTTAAGGCATTGTCAAGCCAACATCAACGTTTTTCACCAAACTTTACTCATCTAGTCTTAAAGCTAGTGTTTTATCTGCCCTAAATACACAAACTATTGAATAATATTTTGAAATTTTTTGCATAATTAAAATTGTTAGTTAATGCAATGTGAACTTGCATGAACATTTTTTATTAACTAACATTAACAAAGGTTAATAAATACTGTAAGAATATATTATTCATTGTTACTTTGTTAGTTAATGCATTAACTAATATTAACAAATTAGACCTTATTGTAAAGTGTTACCAAAGAAATAAACAAACAAAAATTATTTTGATGGTAAAAAGTTTCCAAGAGTGTGATAATATAATAAATAAATAATATAATAAAAAGAAAAACATTAAAATTTGTTTTTGAAATCAGATTTACACTTTATACTACAAGACATTAATTATTTAGAATTGGAGAAGGTGCTATTTAACAAATTGAATAAAATAAATATTAAATAAAATAAATTAATAACTTAAAAATACAAAAGAAAAATCAATAATAATGATGCAAATTTCAGGAACTTTTGCTTGGCTAATCACGAATGGCAAGTAAAGCTCAGGTCAGTTTAGACAAACGTGCAATTGTATTTTTTCCTACTCAGTTTCATCTCCCAGTGGGTTGCAATCACTTTGAGACCTCTAAAGAAAACGCAACAGATTGGAAATGCTCAGTGTCATTTCTGTAATGAGCCGCCATACACTGATTAGCTCATCTGGAAATGCATTCCATGGCCTGCTGACAATCACCCTTAGCAAGCTGTTCAAGCTCACATCTAGAATCTAGATCTTTCCTAAATCCCCAGACCCAATTTAAGATGAAATTATGTGAAAGAGAGAAGTCCGAAGATGAAAGCAACGAGGACAGCGGTTCGGAGTGAACATGGATGTCTCGGCTGCTTTCTTGGGTTTGGTGAAAGCCACACAAAGGATGGTCCACAATCTTGTTGAGTATGTCAATTTTTCTAGCAAAATATATGGAGGATGAAAAGTGTAAGCCAAATTTATGTAAAAACAACTAAAAAGAATGACAAAGGCTTTACTGAAATATTACTAATTTCAGCACATCAGCCATATAGTCGTGGCCAAAAGTGATGTCCGGTCTAAGAAAATGGACATCTTCACCCTTTATTCTAATATTATTAAAAATGAATGAGTTAAATATGTTGTAAGCATATTGCATAGTTGTGCTTGAAGTCAATTGTTGTATTTGTTATAACGCAATGAAACATACCAAATTGAGCCGACATCATTTTTGGCCAGGCTGTCATACGAAGAAAATATGAACACATGCAAAAAAAAATGAGAGAACCATTGTAATATTAATAACAGATTATGTTGTGGTAATTGTATGTTTTTCTATGCAATTTTGCATTGTAAAATAAAACCTGTAGCTTTGGTTTGCCTTTTTGCCAAATAATTTTGTCAGATAAATAAATACCTTAACCAAATAAAAATTTTCTTCCCTCATATATAGAATATTTCTTTCATGACAACTCTCTGAGTGTTTGGCATGGTAAGGGGTATGGCCAGGGTTTGAAATTAACACCTGCCAACCCGCCACATGCGGGTAAAGTAAAGCCAGTAAAGTAAAGCACTCATGCGCAGATTCTGCAAAATACGCTGTATTTAATATATCATGATGATTCATGAGTTAAGTATTTGCGCAGATTTAGCTTACACAAACTTCTCCAGCAAAGTGAGTAAACATAATAAGTAGGCTATAACAGACCAAATTGGCTAGTGATTTGACAGCGTTACCAACCACAGCTGATTTTGACCCGCATTTGGCGGGTTGGCGGGTGTTAATTTCAAACCCTGATTGCATTTTATATTGCTGCTGCTGTAGATTATTGCTGCTGCAATAGCTTTTATTGCTTCTGCTGCTGTAGATTATTGGTGCAGCTTTTATTGCTCCTGCTGCTGCTGTAGATTATTGCAGTTTATATATAAAATCATCTGTATATTTACAGTACATTTTATATTTAGTATGTATATATAGTAAGTTATATTGCACCTTGCTTATGGTTGTTCATTCGTCACATTTTAGTCTTGCGAGATCTTGTCACAGTAGATTAATTCTGCTGCTTTTATTGCTGCTGTACATTATTGCTTCTGTAGATTGTTGCTGCTGCTTTTATTTCTTCTGCTGCTTTTATTGCTGCTGCTGCTGTAGATTATTCTGATGCTGCTGCTTTTAATGCTGCTGCTGCTGTAGATTATTCTGATGCTGCTGCTTTTATTGCTGCTGCTGCTGTAGATTATTGCTGCTGCTGCTGCTTTTATTGCTGCTGCTGCAGATTATTGCTGCTGTTGCAGCTTATTGCTGCGGCGTCTTTTATTGCTTCTGCTGCTGTAGATTATTGCTGCTGCTGCTGCTTTTATTGCTACTACTGCTGTAGATTATTGCTGCTGCTGCTGCTTTTATTGCTACTACTGCTGTAGATTATTGCTGCTGCTGCTGCTTTTATTGCTACTACTGCTGTAGATTATTGCTGCTGCTGCTGCTTTTATTGCTACTACTGCTGTAGATTATTGCTGCTGCTGCTGCTTTTACTGCTTCTGCTGCTGTAGATTATTGCTGCTGCTGCTGCTTTTATTGCTACTACTGCTGTAGATTATTGCTGCTGCTGCTGCTTTTACTGCTTCTGCTGCTGTAGATTATTGCTGCTGCTGCAGATTATTGCTGCTGCTGTAGATTATTGCTGCTGATGCTGAAGATTATTGCTGCCTGATGCTGAAGATTATTGCTGCTGCTGCTTTTATTGCTGCTGCTGCTGCTGCAGATTATTGCTGCGGCGGCTTTTATTGCTTCTGATGCTGTAGATTATTGCTGCAGCTTTTATTGCTCCTGCTGTTGCTGTAGATTATTGCAGATTATATATAAAATCATATGTATATTTACAGCACATATTCTATTTAGTATGTATATATAGTAAGTTATATTGCACCTTTCTTATGGTTGTTCATTAATTGGTTGATATTAAGTTGCTAAAAAGATAGAAAGAAAATTGATCTTGCAGGAGCATTCAACATAAAGTGCATAAAAACACCGGTAACACTTTACAATAAGGTTTCATTAGTTAACATTAGTCAACTACTTTAGCTAACATGAATTAAGAATGAACAAGACTTTTACAGCATTTATTAATCTAAATTAATGTTAATTTCAACATTTACTAATACATTATTAAAATCAAGTTTTATTTGTCAACATTAGTTAATGCACTGTGAACTAACATGAACAAACAATGAACTGTATTTTTTTTATTAACTAATATTAACAAAAAATTAATAAATACTGTAACACATATTATGTTCATTGTTAGTTAATTTATTAACTAATGAAACCTTATTGTAAAGTGTTACCAAAACAGCTATATAGATGTGGTAACACTTTATTTTAGTGTCCTTGTTACATATGTTACATGTTCTTACCATAGTAATAACTATAAATTATACATAATTACATGAAACTAACCCTCAACCAAATCCTAATCCTATAACCCTATTGTAAGTACATGTAGTTGCTTAATATTACTCAGTACTTAAATATATAATTACACTGTAACAATGACACCTTAAAATAAAGTGTAACCGTAAATAGTAAATACACTGAAAACGTCATTTTCTTTCTTGGCCTATTTTTAAGAATTATCGGAAGAATACGCAAACATAATGATCACATGACAGTGCACACCTTGACCAGTGACTCACTGGAGCATCTGCTATCATTCAAAGTGTCAAGAAATATTTGCTCAGCCGATTAGCATGCGAATGTAAACAAGGAGCAAGTCAGACCAGCCTGAAAATACTTCCTTATTGATTTATGAACAGAAGATGAAGCGCTGTAAAGCGTTATGCCAGAAACGCACCTAATTGCATGTTTTCAGATGTTTAGGGTGATATTTGATACAGTCGATTTTTTTTATCATGTTAAATGTTCAGTAGTTTTTTTATACCAAAATACCATAGCCATGGTAAACCATTATGTGTAAAGCCTAATAATAGGCATATTCGCAGACATGGCACCAGTTTACCTACCCACGCGCACTAATAGACAGCGAGCAGAAAACGCGCACTGAAGTGCGTCTTGATGTGTGATCCGGCGGCACTGGTGACTGTCATTCTCCGTTAGTTGAGCTGACATTCTCCCCGCTGGGCACCTCGTGTGTGCGTGTGTATCAGCTTCCAACAAGCGACAGCCGTGGCACAGTCAGAGCTCTGGACGCCTCGTTAGATCTGCTTGCCACTCCGACAAACTCTGCTGCCCTTCTCCATTGCCTAAGAGATCAGGGTAGATGTGATAATAGTCTGAATTTAACAACGTGGTTTAGTTCAAGAGAGAAAATCTGTCATCATTTACTCACAGTTTTCCAAACCTGAGCATTCTTTCTTTTGTTGAACATAAAAGAAAATGTTCGGCAGAATGTCCAAGCTGCACTTTTCAGTACAATGAAAATGACAACGAGCACAACAAAAATACCATAACATTTATATTTCATGTGTTTTAAAGCTAAGCAAAAAGGACAAAAAGCAAAAAAAATAAAATATAAAATGTCAATTATGACATGTCGCAATTGACATAAAAGACAATAATGAGATCGAAATGATCAAAAGATCATAATTATGATATAAAATTCAAAATGACATTTTACATGCATAGAAAAAAGTCAGGATTATTAGATGCAAAGTCATAATTATGACCAAAAAGTCAAAATGATGAGATAAAAAGCTACAATTATAACCAACATTTAAGCTTATGACTTTTATCTCAATTTCGACATTTTAAGTCAATTTTGACTCATCTAATAATTGACTTAGTATGTCATAATTTCAACTTTGTAGCTCATTAAGGTAGGCTACGTTTACACTACAACAATGTTGTACGTTTTCAACGTTTTTCCTTTGCGTTTTTCGTGTAGCCTACAGCGTTTTTGACAAAATTTTGACAGCGTTGTCAAAACAATCCCTGTTTACACGGCTCCGCAAAAAAAAAAAAAAAAAAAGAAAAATGCTAAAAATGCTGTATTTTTCAGGCCAGTAGTTGGCGCTGTCACTTTGTAAAGAAATATTACTTTTTTTTTATTCTTTTTTTTATTTATTAAATGCCAGTCACATACAAATAATAGATTTTAACCAAAAAAAAAAAAAAAATAGACAATATTCAAAATTCAACAGTAAAGAAATATTACACGCATATAGACTGAACGCGCATGACGTAACCATTTTCACAAATTTGCGTTTTTGTAGTTTACACAGAGACGATAATGCTATCATTTTCAAAAACTTGCACTTGAAACCCATTTTCAAAAGTTTACATTTTCAGGCCCACAAAACGCTGTTGTTGTGTAAATGAATCGCCAAAATGCATACAAAGTTTTCTGTTTTTAGTTGAAAATGGTGTTGTGTAAACAGCCCCTTAGTATCTCATAATTTCAACTTTTTTATGATTTACCATAGCATGATTTTTTTGTGGTAAGAACAAAGATATTGAACAGCTTAAAAAAAACTAAAAGTAAAAAACTTAAGTTTTTTGGAGATTGAGAGCTGTTTGGACATTTTGCTTAACATCTTAAAAATGCTTTTTTTTTTTTTTTTTTTATCTTCTCTCTGTTGCTCTTTAAATATTTGTGCCAAAAACTGTAAAACCCCAAGCCAAGTCATTTTGAGACTGTGCTTGCACCAGGTTTTATTAATCTCAGGGTTACTTTGGTGCCTATTTAAGAATCTCAGACGGTTATTATGTGACATTTAGAAAGATTTATTCATCTGTTGCATGAGATTGATTATGGCAGGTTTGTGTGAACGTGGGCTAGACCGAAGATTTCCAATCTCATTTAAAAAACAATTATTTAACCAAAGCTTTCGTTGATTTATTGAGCCAAACATAACATTATAAACCCAGTATGATAGCTCACCAAAAATGTAATTAATAAGATACGTAGCGTACTGTGGCCAAGCCGCTGGAGTTCAGATAGCTTTAGAGTGTGACTTTGCAGAGATGCTGTCGCATTAGCTGCATGGGCGGCCATGGTGTCACTGTGGCGTGGACTGCATTTGCTGATAAGACGCTGCCAAATCCGTCCTGCCTCACACACACACACACACACACACACACACACACCTACAGGAAGGTACAAGCAATTTAGGAAAAGAAATAGACTGACTAGAGCCGGTTTTTGAGGTTACTCTGTGAATTTATCAAACAGTTTCTGACTTCACTGATGTTTGGAAAGTGTCTTTCCACTTCAGCTATATGTTCTGACCACCTATATGCAAAATATCAATATTCGACTGGTAAGTAATGACAGTGTCAAAGTCAATGTTCTGACTATACTCATGAAACCTTAACTGTCCTTTAGTCCCATGAAAATGCATCGCTTTCCTCCTTTTCCTCCTTCTCTTCTTACATTAGCGGTGCAGGCATTGTTGTTGTCCAAAGTGAACTGCAAAACAAACAAATATTTATGTAATTAATACTATTGCTCATACTCAGGGCCCAATGATGTCTGCGATGCAGAAAACGTTGGCGGAATCTTGAAATCCAGTCATAAAAATGTTTTAATAAATAAAAAATGCGGCTGTACACTTAATTAAATTGTGATATGGTCTAGTGTCAGTGAAAATGAAACCGCAAAAAGACTATTTAAATATGAAGTCTGCATGTCTTCACTACAGCACGCCAACTTGAAGAAATTATGACAGAAATATGTTACTTTTGTAGAGCAGAATGTACTTTTCAATGTAATAATTACAATAATACAAGTTTCATAAAACATATTTTTTTAAGAAATATCACAAAGTTTCATCCATGTTTTCATTTAAACTGTAAATATAGGCACTTTGTTTGCCAAAAAAAAAATGAATGGAATTTATTCCATTTTAAGATTAATTATATGTTTGAGGTTTTATGCATTCATTTCATCACCCCAGGCCCAGTTTTTAAATCATAAAACACAGAATCACAAAAAATTTAATTTGAAATAAATAAATAAATTTAACAACAGAATTTCTTAAGAAAAAGAAAACATTTCATAAGGCACTAATATTTTTAATAGTTTAATAAATTATTAATTTGTTAAAGTTTTATCAATTCAATTGATTAGACATCCTTTTTGATGATTAAAATTTAATTTAATTATTAAAAAATGGAATCCAGAACATTTTAAACAGAAAAAAATGAATTTTGGAAATAACAAAACAGAATTTTCATAGGGCCCCACAAACTTAAGTGTTAATTTTCTCAAATCAGTATCACTTAAAATTATTAAGTGAATATAGTGAAGAATATAAAAATTCTTGTAGACACTGAAGGAGGGACCCGAATCATAGAGACAGAGTGTATTTAGGCCACGCCCACACCGGGGGGGGGGGGGGAACAATCCAACAGTCTCTATTGACTTTGCATTGCGAGAGGCTGCCTCCTTGTCATTTCTGACTTATAACAAAAAACAAAACAATGTCGAAAAGCTGCTATGTGACAAGGTGTACAGCAAACAAGCTAAAAAACCCAGAAATAAGTTTTTATAATCTGTCGACCCCAAAAAACAAGCATTTAAGGAGACAAAAGTGAAACAGAGCGCAAGGTGTCATATTACTCTGAGAACTGCGTCCACTGGAGCAGGGAACGTAATCGGCGACAGTATAGCTTAGCTTACAAAAATATAATATATAAAACTGACATTTGAATATTTGACTGACCAGTGACAAAATGCTTACTGCATTTTTTAGTGCATACTGAGTGTCAGGATCCCAATTTACCCATTCGTTCCAGCCTGTACCCACTTTTGTGTCCTTAAACGCTCGTTTTTTGGAGTCGACAGATTATAAAAACTTATTTCTGGGTTTTTTAGCTTGTTTGCTGTACACCTTGTCACACAGCAGCTTTTAGGCATTTTTCTGTCTTTTGTTATAAGTCATAAATGACAAGGACGCAGCCTCTCGCAATGCAAAATCAATGGAGACGGTTGGATTGTTTCCCCCCCCCCCCCCCCGGTAGGCGTGGTCTTCAGATTATGACGCGTTGCGCTCTGTCTCTATACTTAAAGGTGGTACTTTTGACTTTGCCTGTGCTAACTACCTAGTAACCACTTTGAGCCCCCTAGCAACCACCCAGAATACCCTTGCAACCACATAGCAAAGCTTGTTTAAAAATTCTAAAAATCAAGTTTCTACTCTATTTGTCTTCATTTAAGACCCAATGTCTGTTCTGCTCTCGCTGGAACACACACACAGACGCAAATGCACCTGTTTTGAGGCCATTAATTAGATTTAACCAAAACAGCTCAGGGCTTTTAGATTATTAATGCTGAGAAACACCAAACACAAAATGTTCCCAATTTAAATGAAGATGAATGGCAGGGCATGTCCTCCTGTTGAGCCTCTGCGTCTAAATTATCACAGTGCAGACAAACCATTAAATACACAGCCCTAACCCCGTCCCGACAGACTGCGTCTACACCACCCACTGCGATCTGTCTTGTTTTTTATTTATGTCTCTTTCAGTCTTTCGGTTACTATAGGTGATAAGCCAGCAGTCATAACAGCTTAAATAAAACACTCATGTTTTGTAAATGAGCTGCATATAAAAAGACTAAATGGCTAACAAGAGATAAACAGTGTAATAAACACCTCCGATCGATGAGTTTAACCACCATTTATCTCAAACTTGAAAGGATATCAGATGAAAGGACACCTGAAACTCTTTTAAAATACAAAAGAAACTTCAAATCAGTGTTTTAACATCATGCACAAGGAACGTAGACAAAGCACAAACTTTAATTTCCTTGATCTTTTCAGGGCAGCCACAATTATGTTGCTAAACATCCTGTTTGACTCTCTGTACCACATCCTGAAAGGTGCATGAATAAACTATCCAACCAATCCAAGGCTAGTTGTGAAATGGTTGCGGAGAAACTGTTATGTTGACACAAGAGTCGTTGGAAAAGCAAACATCACGAGAATAAAATGGTGCCACCGAGACGTTCAAACACCACATGGAGGCGGGACAGTTTTATCTGTCTCTCTTTTGCCTTGAGGCACCGAATCTGTTTTTTTGCTAATGTAACTTCTGATAAGTGCAGAGGATAGGACTAATATTGTAAAACTAAGCTTGTGACATAAAACAAAAACAAGTAATCTGGTTATTCAATGCATTGCATTCACCTCTGGTTAGCAGAACTACTTTTTGTATTCACCAGTGTATTGCAAGATAACAACCAGAATTTAAATAGCAATATGTACTGTATCTATAAAATTATTATATAAACTTTTAATAATTCAATAATTTACTTTTATGGAAGACTGCTGATGTTTTCAAAAATGGCCTATTTATTTATTATTTTTGTGTCTTATTATTTTAAGATTATTTGTGTCAAAGTATAAATTTAAATAAATTAAATAGTTAATTTCATAGAATTGAACAAAATTAGAGCTTGATTGGAAATATTCTGTGATATTAACAAATTTTCTTCAGACATCTCAAGCTCGTCGCACACATTATTGTATCCATTCCATGGTATCAAAAAAGAGGTGCAAAATGATTAGTTAGGATGGAGATGATGCCACAACTGAAGGACAAAGGTCATTTGTGTAGAATGTAAATGAGCTAAATAAAGGTTGAAAATAAATGTCAAGTATTAAAATGCAATAATATTTATTTAAGATTTTCATAGTTTAAGGCATAAAGTGCATATATAGTGGACTATATTTACTACACTGTCTGAACAAATGGTTTAGTGACATAAATCCCTCTCTGGAAATCAGTCCTGGTGGGGTGGTCAAAGCCGAAACTGCCTTTGGTTGGAAAGAG
The DNA here is from genome assembly GCF_963993115.1 of Abramis brama. Classification (NCBI taxonomy): domain Eukaryota; kingdom Metazoa; phylum Chordata; class Actinopteri; order Cypriniformes; family Leuciscidae; genus Abramis; species Abramis brama. Next base: position 19,106,087 of record NC_139968.1, on the reverse strand, counting down.
CGAGCTCTTGTATTTCCATATTGAATATTAATGAGTGTTTGAATTGAAGGGGTGAACGAGACTGACCTTTTCTGCCACACTATTCCAGTGATGAATCCCATAGACACGCAGAGTCTCTAATTGTAATGGAGAGACACCCAAAAGGGACACACAAACTAAAACTTGCGATGGATTTTGGGCAGTTTTAAAATGAAGATAACTACATGCACACAACACGGTTTTTGGCCATTTTCACCCAGAAAAAACAAACAAAAACAGTTTGGCCAAGCTAGGAGACCAGTTTAATCCAGCTAAGACCAATTTAGGCTGGTTTAAAGTGGTGAGTCGGGTTTTTGGAACATGGTCGATGGCTTAGTTATAAACTGGTAGACGCCCACTAGTCTAAACCAAGATGATCTACCAGTTTTAATCTTGATTAAGGTTGTGTTCACACGTGGCAGGTTGGGTTCAACTCTGGTCCATTTGAATAAGGGTGTGTTCACTTGTTTCTTTTTGTCCGGGCCAAAAAAGAAAATTATACATTTAGTCCTGGTAACCTCAACGTAGGTTCGTTTTAAGACCGAACCTAAAGATAAAAAAAAAAATGTATGACGTATATTTCACAATGGAAATATCATAGATAGAACATCCAATAGAACATCCAAAACAATGTTGTGTGCTGGACTAAATGTGCTTGTTGTATGTGTGTGCATATGATGGTATGTGATCTGAGAACTTGTGACAAGCTTTTAAAAGCGGCTGGAATCCCTCTGTCACACACACAAACAAAGACCCATCTTTTCATTGGTCTCGGTCCGCTTGTTTGGTGTGCACCAGGGTTCGGTCGGCAGCATTTACACTTATTCAGTTTGTTTTAATCGAACCAAACCTGCAAAGTAGGAGAGTGTGTTGGTGCAACTGTATTTTGGAACATAATATAGTTTCTAACTGGTTCGAGCTGGTCATTTGCTGGTCAACCCATATGAAAAAAATTATTCAACTTTTTCCAGGCACTGCTATTGATGTAATGACACAAAATTAGCAAGCTCCAGTTATAATGAACTTGTTTGCGATGTAGACCAGTTTGTTGATTTCAACAGAAGCATTCTAATTTTGATGCTCGCTTGCTGACTTAGACACAATGTATAAAGAGCGCAAGGGCACACACCATCACGCCTACAGTTAGAGACCGATATGGACAAAAAGCACATACATATGTATTTATACACAGAAAGATGAGCCCACACAGACTTTAAAGCAGACACCGAACAGAAGAGAGTGTTTTCTAATGTGTACATCACAAGTAATTTTCTTGTTGATGGAGTTCCGAGGTGAGGTCAATCTGCCATAATGTATTCTGTAATTTCAAGGCTGGTTCTGTCAGCAGGTCTACAGGGAGGCTTAAAAGCCTAGTTGACCTTTCCAATAAGACATTAGCCAGCACTTAAAGTGATGGGCCGCAAAATCAGGATAGTTTATAGACAGGAAAAGGAGATCTTTTTCAGCCTTGGGGCACTGAGGATAGCATGAGGCTAATGCTAATGGCTAATTCCCTATAGTCAGTGCCATTACTGGAGTTGTACAACTTAATATTGTTGTGCTAAGAGGTTAAGACAAGGGTGTTTGGGCACAGGTGTTCTCAGATACAACATTTTTGTAATTTATGCTTTCCTGAACTCTTTTGTTATGCCAGAAATGCATTCTACGCAAGTGTAAATGCTAATGCTCAGCTAGTGCATTGCATCTGTGCTATTAAAAAACATATTTATAAGTTAAACAAGATTCGACTAATTTTTTAAAAAGTCAGTTTAATGTAATTTAAGGTGAAATGACTTAAGTTGATTGTACTTAAAAATTTAAGGCAGCAACTTTTTTTTAGAGTATGTTGTTATTCAAGTAGCTATAAACTTGTCAACATTAGAAAAGCTTTTGAAAATTTTGTTAGCGACACTATAAGCTGCTAACAATAATTTGCTAACTACAATGAAACTACTTAATATTGTAGTTAACCACAAAGAGGGGCTTTAAATGATGCACAAAGTCAAAAGTGCATATTGCATCACATACAACTCCGCACAGCTCACATACTCTGGTCCGGTGGGATGATTCAAACAATCCCAGTGTTGTAACTAAATTATTCATGATAATGGGAATTGTATTCTGTGAAATTCAAGTTAGTACCATCTTGATTCATTAAACTTTGCAAATAGAATATGATCAAATTAAAAGCATATAAATGCATCTAATTAAACCCCCAGCCATTAACAATTATGGGGGCAATCATCAAAACTGATAATGTGTTATAATTAGAATTTCCATGAGAATATTGTAACTATAATTTTCCACTCTTGTGGCTGATATTCCCCAGTAGATTATCCTTTTTCCCTTCCAGAATGAGGAAGCCATTTGATAGTGTGATAATGAGCCAAACACACGAAGACACACACACACACACTTACACACACACTCACACAAAGACACTTTCATCTCAAGAAATCTAATTAGTCAAATGCTATTTGAGAGGAGAATTGTGGCGAGTCTTCATCTTCCTCAGGCACAGAAATCCTCACCAGCACTCCCACACTGATTTACTCGGAAAATGGAAAAATGAGACCAATTACAGCACAACAGAACTGAAAGATGAACATTTGCGTTTTCTAAACCCGAACGGTGTAAACAAGGCCATCTAAAGAGCAAACAGAGAAGGAAAAATAAAAGAAGCATCAACAAAGGCCCAGACTACAGGGACTGCTGCAGAGATAAATACCCTGGCTTCTACGTCCATCCATCTCTCTCTGATCTTCTCAGCCTTTATGGAACCATCTGTATAGTTCTGATGTCCTTTACTGGTGACCATCCTGAGATGAGAGAAAAACCTAGAGTGTGATGATAGGTACAAAGAAAAGTACAACCCAAAATTTCAGCATAGCCCCAAAAAAACAAAACAAATCACCTAATCCATGCATGTCCATGCATTATTAGAGATAACTCAAATATATTCAAAATGAATATGGTTATGGAATATGGTGATGGTTTCCAGTGAATAATAAATAAGCATGTTGCAAATTGTTGCACAACACTGTGTCCTTCTTTGACCCGAGGCAGTCTCTCTTTTGTTCACGCATTCTGCCTTCACTGCCGCCCATTAGAGCTAATGAAAGCAACAGGGTCTGGGAGGTGACAAAGAGCTTCATTAGCCGTATTAGATTATAATAAAGATTTAAAATCACTTCTCGAGCGTATTCAATCGGTCGTGCCATCCTGGAAGCATTTAGCATCTAATGCCTCTTGCTTATGTTTTAGACTGAGCTTCGGTAAGTGACAGAAATCCAGCGGCGAGAGCTTGGCAGAAATAGAGTGGATGGGGAGAAAGATAGAGAATGTGTTTTGAGAGATCTCTCATTGAGATTTGCTCTCTTCGCTTTCGAGCGAAGGTGGATCATGAGATGGTGAGGCAAATCAGGAATGAAATTAAAGTATGGACCCGGAGGAGGACGCGTTGAAATGATTGGTGAGAGGGATGGAGAGAGGATCGACGGGGAATTGAAGAAGCAGGACAGAACAATCCGGGGGAAAGTATGTTTTTTTATTCCCTTTTTGGTATATTAAAGGGTTAGTTCACCCAAAAATGAAAAAAAAAAAAAACCTGTCATTAATTACTCACCCTCATGTCGTTCCAAACCTGTAAGACTTTCGTTCATCTTTGAAACACAAATGAAGATATTTTTAATGAAATCTGAGAGCTTTCTGTCCCTCCATAGACAGCTACGCAACTACCACTTTGACGCTTCAAAAAGTTCATAAAGAGATCGTAAAACTAATCCATATGAATTGAGCGGTTTAGTCCAAATTTTATGAAGAAACTTGATCACTTTATATGATGAACACATTGAAAATAGGCTTTTATTCACATATTAATCACTAGCACATGAGTCTTAATGGCTATTTTTATGTTTTTGTGATGTTTTTTTGAAGATGTGAGGACGATAGTTCAAACAAAACTGTCAGAATTGGCTGCATAGTTCCAGAGCGTTTTCAAAGGTACCTTTTGCATGTTTGTACCATTTTGTCCCAACGGAGGCAGAGAAGAAGAGAAGTAAAGATGAAGGACAATCAAAGAGCAAATGAACGTCAGAGAAGCGACAGGTGAGCAAAGAGGAAACAACATCTCGGCACTTACCTTAAAAGCACAGCTGTGAGAGCTCAAGCACACGTCATCAGACTTTACCCCTTGAGGAATCACTACAAGGAGCAAAGCAAACACATATTTTCTTTGTGTCGGGTGCAATAAAAAGCCGAGCTGTTATTGGCCATTGGCAGGAAATCACAGAGAATGGAATGGAAATCAATACAGCTGCCAGCAGGGATTTCATGCGGCCAACAGTCGGAATCTGAAATAAAGCTAATCCTCTCACAGCCGGCCCAAAGTTGCTAAAACGGGACAAGAGATTTCAAAGCGAGATTATGATCGACACAAGAGGGAAGCTATGATAAGAGGGAGATTAAAACGCAAGGGGAGCAAAAACTGACCGAAAAGTTCACCCGAAAAGTTCACCTTGACTGATAAAATCAGGGGCGGTTTACTCGACGCTGTTTTCAACTGGAAACGGATTCATTTAACTATTTTTGGGGGCTTGAAAATGCAAACTTTTGAAAACGATACCATTATTGTCTTCGTGTAGACTACAAAAACGCAAAATTGTGGATACGGTGATATCATGCGTATTAGGGATGTGCCCAAATACTATGTTCAGAAAGGAAATGGTGGATTCTAGGGAACACTGAAAGGGACACAAAAATGAGATGGGAGGAAAAATATATTTCAATGCTTTTGCGTTCTCTCGCACTTATATAGTTGGGTATCTATTAAAACTGTAATTAATATTATCTATATTATTACAAATAACAATATTAAATATTAGAAAATGTCATTTTATAATTAAAAATGTTATTTACACACAAAAAAATTACACTGACCGATTGACTATTGTTAAAGGGATACTCCACTTTTTTTGGAAATAGGCTCATTTTATAGCTCCCCCAGAGTTAAACAGTTGAGTTTTACCGTTTTCGAATCCATTCAGCTGATCTCCGGGTCTGGCGGTACCACTTTTAGCATAGCTTAGCATAGATCATTGAATCGGACAAGACCATTAGCATCTCTCTCAAAAAAATGACCAAAGAGTTTCGATATTTTTCCTATTTAAAACTTGACTCTTCTGTAGTTACATCGTGTACTAAGACCGACGGAAAATGAAAAGTTGTGATTTTCTAGGCTGATATGGCTAGGAACTATACTCTCATTCCTGCGTAATAATCGAGAAACTTTGCTGCCGTACCATGAGTCCAGCAGGAGTAATGATATGAAAGTGGTACCGCCAGACCCGGAGATCGGCTGAATGGATTCGAAAACGGTAAAACTCAACTGTTTAACTCTGGGGGAGTTGTAAAATGAGCCTATTTCCAAAAAAAGTGGAGTATCCCTTTAACATTGATAAATGTCCACAGTTATGATTGTTATGGTAGACTATGGTAAAGAAATTCATACTTTTATTCAGCAAGGACTCATTCAGTTGCTCAAAAATGACAGTAAAACATTTAAAATGTTACAAAGGATTTCAATTCAAATAAATGCTGTTCTTTTGAACTTTTTTATTTATCACAGAATCCTGAAAAAAAGTATTATGGTTTCCACAAAAATATAAAGCAGCAGAACTGTTTTTAACATTGATTATAATGAGAAATGTTTCTTGATCATCAAATCATCATATTAGACTGATTTCGGAAGGATCATGTGACACTGAAGACTGGAGTAATGATGCTGAAAATTCAGGAATAAATTACAAATGTATTGTACATCTAAAATGTATTCATATAGATTTAAATTGTAATAATATTTCACTGTGTTTTTGATCAAATAAATGCAGCCTTGGTCAGCATGAGAGACTTCTTTCAAAAACATCTCAAGATATGCAGGAGAAAACAAGAACACTGACTGACCTCATATAATATGACGGCACTTCAGACTGATGCCTGCTCTGATATTGTCAGCCTGCCGAATCATCTGGGAGTGACAGTGGGAAATCGATTGAGCAAACATTTGGATTTCTGGGATTTAGAGAGAAAGGAAACAGATAGGAAATCAGAGGTTGATGAGAGGATCTCAACAGAGAGATTGACGCCGTCATGTTCTTCTCCCATGAGCGCTCTGAGTTGAAGCTCTTGGTGTGTTGCGATGCTATTACGTGCTATGTGAGCCGAGAACAGATTCCACTTGTTAGTGAGATGAAAACTGCACCTGTGGCTTCAAGCATTTGGGCTCCGTTTAGTGGGGAAACTCTTTTCGCTGATTCTCATGGGCAAACTTGCTCAAGGGACCAAGTTGACTCTCTTAGGGGCCGTTTACATGACACCGTTTTCAACAAAAACAACAAAATAGTTTTTGCCATTCATTTACACAACAGTGGTGTTCTGGGGGCCTTAAGACGTACACTTTTTTTAAAACGGGTTTCAAAGTGCCGTTTTTTTTAAATAATACCGTTATCGTCTCTGTATAAACTACAAAAACGTGAATATGTGAAAACAGTGACGTGTTTCTTTACAAAGTGACATCGCCAACTACTGGCCTGGCAGCAGAATATATATTTATTTGTATAATTTACAATTGATTCAAAGAGCTAAAGTTATCCATGGATTAGTTTGCAAAAACACATAACACCACAAAATTAATAAAATCCATTGCTATTTTTTTATCTTAAAGGTACAATATGTAAGAATTTTGTATCAAAATATCCAAATAACACTTGCACAGCACATATTTGGCTATATATTTCTTTCAGTTGTGTACTTACATTATCCTAAATGTTTCCAAGAATGTGTAAATTCAGAGAAATTAACTATTTTAAATAGTGCCCATCCCTTGTCACTTGACGCCTGTCAATGACGTAATATCCGCGTTATCCCTGGTTTTCGCTTGTACTGCCATAACTGCCATAGTAACCATGGCGACAGACGTGGAAAACTGCGTAACGTCTAGCAGCACGCTCACTCTGTTGTTGTTTCGTTCAAACGTTATGGACCATGGCAAGCAGACTTTGGGACAAAAGCAGAAATAAAACAAGGATTAATATCGTAACTTTACAAAAACGCTATTAAGAGTAAACTGGCGGAAATCACACCACAATTGAGGGACACAAACCATAATTTGTGTAAAACTGATATGAATAATTGTTAATAATAAATAAGGAAATGGCATATGTTTATTTCACTCTTTATTTATTTATTTATTGCAAGGACAAGGGTAAAACAAAGTAAATACAGTTTTAAAGTAACATTTATAGCTTAAATAAAAAGTAAATGATAGTTTCAATAAAAATCAACCCTCTTAGACATAAATGTAGTTTAACATACTGTGCCATGTATGACCTATATAAACTCCACAAACTATATGTTGACCTTTCCAAGATTGCCATATTCGGATCAGGCGAATGCAAGTTATTCATATCCATGAAAGTCCATGTAAAGTCACCATGGGTCTGAGGAACTGTTATGACTGCTCACCGAGAGCATCTAACACCGTCTTTGTTGTGTTAATCACACTCTCGGCATGAGAACGACCACACTCTTCAGAACCGCACACACACACACACACACACACACACACACACACATTCTCATAACACAGACAGGCAGAACAGAAATTAGCCTCTACAACAGCAGAATAATGACACAGGGAAGCAAACATCTCCCGTCTTTTCAGCAAATAATTTCCCCTCACAAACCCCTTTTCATTTAAATGGACTATTTTTATTCAGATACAGCAGCAATTTTGGGTTAATTAAATTTGTTTTTTCCTCCCCTCTCTCTTTGCTAAATGACTGCTAGTTTTAGCAGCTGACATCAAATCCTCAGCCCCATTTGCGAATCATGATTAGTTGTTTTTGCCAATAGCTCATATGAACTTGTTGAGAGCAGCTTGTTTTCTTTCTATCTTTAGATTCAGGTTATTATAGAATGGGTATGGATATGATGTTGGGGGTTAGGTCATCGCTGACGTTATACAGCGTGTGATATTGTTTTCATGCTATTGAATGTAACAGCTGCAGAGACTCCACTAAAACCAATTTTCTTGGAACACGACTGGAATAGTTATGCTCTCCAGAGGAGGCTGTGTTTCACCCTTGGTGCCCACTGTGCACAGCTGTGTGCTACGAGCGGTTTTGGTGTTTTCCATAAAAGAGGAAACGTCAGGACTTCATCCTGCTGATGATCATAGCAGTAATAATCTCAGTGTCATGCTGATTCGTTCTGTTGCCTCCTTCTGTTGAGCTTTGCAGCGTTGTGCAATGAATATGAAGACACTTTCCACAGTTTGGAAAGTATTAGAAACACAAATGTTTCCCATGCTTTTGTTTAAATGAACCTAACTTGAAATGACTGTCTCCAGCAGTCAAAATCATTAAAGAGGACCTATTATGCTATAATGACCTGAATTTTTTTTAACTTCCTTTATGTTGCTGTTTGAGCATGAAATGGGTCTGCAAAGTTACAAAGCACAAATCCCACTTTTGAGTTTTCTACCGGGAACAAACACGTCACAATATCCCTAATTTAAATAATTCCAGCCCCAAGGCCTTCGCAAAAAAGGGGCGGGGTTAATGTAAGGGGTGTGGCTTTTCCAAAACACTTTTGAAGATGTTGACCAATCACAACACACTGGTGCTGCCGACCAATCAGAGCACATTTCGTCTTTCATAAGGAGGGGCTTCATAAAGACAAGAACTAAACAGAGTGTTACTGACAGACTGGGAAAAGAGGTGCTGCAACAATGAAAAATATTTTTGAGCATTCAAGCGTAAAAACCTATAAGTAAACCCCAAAAACTAAATCAAGACTTTGTAAAAGGGCACAATATGGCCTGTTGAACTGTCTATTGAATTGATATTCAATTAATTATAGTAAAAAATAATAATAATTAATTAGTAATTTTGGTCAACAAAATTCAATGATTTTGGAAATAACAAATGTAAAATGTAATGTAATTTATTTATCAATATAAATATTTATATTTACTATAAATTATTTCATTTTGAGTAATTTGGCCCTCCATAAAATGAACGGCAAGTATTTCTAAAATGAAATAGAATGGAGATTTATTAATTTGTTTTGTAATAATTTGTAGTGATTTAAGGATTTTATGGTTTATTCACACTTTAATTATATATTTAATAATGAATGTATTTCTACAGATAGATAGATAGATAGATAGATAGATAGATAGATGTGCTGACTAGAATTATGTTTCACATAGAATTAGGATTATGCATTCTTAAAGGGTAAAACTATTTCTCCTGTTCTCTAAAGTTAAAGCTGGATTGTCCACCAGGCAAGTCAAATCAAATGATAGTGCAGAAAAAGGCACCTCAAGATTTCACGTATTGGCTATATGAGATATAAAGAAAAATGCATTTTTCCAACTCAGCTGTCCTCCGTAAAGAACAGCTCACTCTTGATGAGAGGTCGCAGAAACACCTGTCGCTCTTCCTGGCGGATGCAGTGGAAGTTTCCATGTATATCGTACATGACGTCAAAGCAGCCTGTCACAATAGCCTAGCCACAAATAAATCCCATTCACTGGATTTTTTTCTCCACTGAACCCCAGATGCATTGTGGACTGATTCACAGATCCGCAGTACTGCGACAATTTAGAGCATATAGCCTAATCATGGGATTTACACATAATTTCATGCTTCTTAAAGGTGAAGTCTCGTTAACAATTTTTTGGTGAAATTTCTCATGAAAAAAAGGTCCATTGTCTATTGTCGTTATTGTAGCAATTTATGAAGCTCAGCTCACACAGAAGTCACGGTCAAAACAATCAGCTTTCTGTCAGACCAAACTTGAACCTGGGGCGAAATTTGCATGGGGAATGCATCTTTCACGTGCAATTTCTTGATTTCCGATCACGTGGGTTCCAACATAAATGACTGGATTTCACCCTCGAAAATCCCCCCTTCAAAATGATAAATGTAACCTAACGAATGCGGGTGAGTGGAAACTCAAGCTCATGGGAAGAAGTTTAGCATTTAGCTGCTTTCCAAAGTTCAAAACTGGTGAACTCTGACCTGCATATTTGTATTAGGCTACGTGAAACTGTTACCAATAGAAGATCAAGATGTCAAGGCATGACCTCGTAGCTTATGTGTTTTAAAATTTTGGATTCATTATTATTTGCTATGCAAATAAATTTAGCATGCTCAAAGTTTAGTGTGACTGCGGCTTTAGGCAACGCCCTAGATGTAATGAAATCGTTAAAGTGACTGAATACCGAACGCTACAGCAGTAAAATAAAATAGCACTGCTCACATGACGGAGATTGAATGTGCTACAAATTTCAATAAATTTTGGTGTTAGCATGTTGCTAATCAACACTTTCTCCACATCGAATTAATTAGCCTATTAGAATATTCCTCTCACTTTGTCCAACGTTTTGGATTTTCTTTACAGCACTAAAAATAAAAATAAAATAAAAAATAAATAAAAAATAAATAATGCCTAATGTAGCATTTTGCTAAGCTAATGATAATAATGTGATGTCCTGAGCAAAACAAATATTGGTAAATAGTCAATTTTAAATTAGATTTTATACTTTCAAATAGCCTGGTTAAAACCAGACCATTCTCAGTAGTAACTGAGTTAGGATCTGGCAAAACTCCTTTAATGACTCATTTCCAAAGAGGCGTCACCAACGGACGTCTCACAAATGCCTCTGGGCGCAATTGGATAGACCCAGAGATAGACCTAAAACTCCTAAAACCAATCAGAGCGATCGTCATGTGTAAAGCCATATGCTGCGTCCCAATTCGCCTGTTACACTACGCCATAAAAGTATTTACTCTTTTTGTGAAGAAAATGTATTTGTTTTTGAATGTGTAGCAAAAAAGTAGGCAACTTTGGGACATGCTACTTCGTCATCTTTATCGGACTTTATCTGTCGCGTGCATCCCGTCATGTTGATTGCCCTGTCAATCATCTTGTCACAGTTAAAATCCTCTATTAAATCTAATTTAATTTCCTACCGTTTCGGAGAGAAATGTAGTAGCACGTTCATCTGCCAGTGGGTCTTTCATGGAGACTGTCCTCATGTGTTTGCAATTTGAATATAATAGGCTAGGTGCACGTGGCCGCCATTTTGGATTTCGGATCAGCGAGTGTGCGGTTAGACACTTCCGGTTTCGCATTACGCCCAGTGCAGGGAGCCAGAGAAAGCCGAAATTTATCTTTTATAGTTGTTTATAGAATCAATTATCACTTAAAATACTACTAAGATCCATATTACTATCACACGAGCCAATGGCAATTAAATTAACGGATGCATAGTCAGATTAATGAATGAAATACTGTTCACGAACAGAAGATTGTATTTGACTCATATACGCATACGCAATGACAGTTATGCCTACTGTAAATATAGAGTTACAACTACGATTAGAGTTGTTTGCATAAAATGCACCGTGAACATTCACACGTTCGTCCTGTGATAGGCTACAATCACTGTCTATGGCTATACAATTCGCTCCGTGCACGGCGACCGTTCGAACTTGAGTGTGTTGGCCAGCACTTCCAGTGACAGCGAGAGACAACAGCGACCGAGTTCCATTACCACAGAGATATTTTTTTTCACAATGAGTATTCGAGAGAGGTGACTTGCCTTTCAGACGGTGACAGCCTCAGCACTTCATCGCTGTGTGCCGTTTTGTACCATTTCTTCACGTTACAACAGAGAAGTCAGCTTTCATGCCCGTTGACGCTGCGGTAAGTGGATACCGGAGGGAGGACTTCAACCCGACCAAATTTTTAAATGCATATAATTTTCAGTGTATTTCACCTGTGCGTTTATGCTTTCTATTACTGCATTTATTTTGTGCAAGTGAGATGAGTAAAGATCTGTTTCATAAATAATAATAATCTGTCTGGTGTTTATAAGCAACACATACAGTACTACGTGTAAAATATACACAAACTTACCTATATTAAATTGTTTGTGGTACCTACAGTAAAAAATGTAAATGTAAAATATGTGATGAAAATATTGATCGAGCAATTGATGTAAATAAGTAAAAATCCATGCAGAATTGAGAAAATAGTATTTATGGATAAATTGTAGCCTATCACAGGGCAAACATGTGAATGTTCACGGTGCATTTTATGCAAACAACTCTAATCGTAGTTGTAACTCTATATTTACAGTAGGCATAACTGTCATTGCGTATGCGTATATGAGTCAAATACAATCTTCTGTTCGTGAACAGTATTTCATTCATTAATCTCACTATGCATCCGTTAATTTAATTGCCATTGGCTCGTGTGATAGTAATATGGATCTTAGTAGTATTTTAAGTGATAATTGATTCTATAAACAACTATAAAAGATAAATTTCGGCTTTCTCTGGCTCCCTGCACTGGGCGTAATGCGAAACCGGAAGTGTCTAACCGCACACTCGCTGATCCGAAATCCAAAATGGCGGCCACGTGCACCTAGCCTATAATGCATTTAAAAGTTGATGCGCTTCACCAACGGCCGTCGCTCAGACCTAAAACCAATCAGAGCGATCGTCATGTGTAAAGCCCGCCTCAACGTTTCTGATTGGTGCCGCGATTTCTCGGCATGGGTAAATGGCCTTGAATGAGCTCTTTGCCAGACTTATGCTGCGTTCTATTATTTATCCGTGTTGGAGTTCCGACTAGGAAGACAGACGTTGCTTAGCAACACGCACCAACACGCCCCCTTTCCTCGGATTTTGCCGCTCGGAAGTTTGGACAACCGTGAGGACACCGAGCAAGAATTCCGATACGGAATCCAAGATGGCTGCACCCTGTGTGACTTGTTTTCATTGTTTTTGTACCGCTTTGGTTGTTTAAATGACGTTGTTTAAATTTTAATCACTCGTCGTATTACTGCAATACCTTACTGCGTCCGTATCACTGCCTGTGGGTATGGGAATCGGTCTTGTTGTGAGTGCAATATTGAATGAAGCCTTGTTTCAAACGGGTGTTACTAACGTGGCTAGCGTTGCTAACAGAAGGTAAACTAGTTACTAGGTGAAGCACATACTTATTTTGGAGCGCCTGGTACTCGGCCAGTGCTACCATAGCAACAGCTTTCCGGGTGGCGTCCATGTTTTTCTCCGACTCGGACGCGCAAAACATACCAGAACGCTTGAAGTGTGGAAGTGACGTCATATCCGAGGTCCGAGTCGGTTCGTTGACAATAAAGCCTGGAACACACCAAGCCGACGCCGACGAACTAGCGCTGATGAAAGCCGACTGTGTTGTCGCCTCGCGTCGGGTTAAAAAGTGCACTTGAACACACCTTGAGAACTACAGCCGACTGTTAGCTAGAAAGCGCGTTCTGCGCCTGCGTGTAAATGAGACAACCGTCTATTTCTGCAGATATATCATCTATATTCGTCATTCAAAAAGGGAAACCGACGTTGCCGGCTGCAGATACACAAACCGTAAACAAAGCAGTGCGTGCTTACCGTTTTGAACATCAATCCTGCTAAACACTTTCTTTATTCCACTCCTCTTGTGTTAATATTGAAATATGCGCCAAGGAACACTCAGGTAAGATGACATATCATTAGAACAGCCTTCTATCTGTACCGTTTTGACTTTGCTCGCTGTTTTGCTATTATTCTCGTGCACTGCCTCCTTCACTAAGCTGAACAGCCAATCAGAGTTCCCTCTTTCACCGACGGCCCGACGCCGATTCAACATGTCGAATCGGCCGTTACAAAGCCGACGAGGACCAATTTCAGCCGACGGTGCGGAACACACTGAGAAGATTTAGTCGGCCGACGCACGGAAACTGCCCGACGGCCGACCGTCGGCTTGGTGTGTTCCAGGCTTAATAGAACGCACCATTACTTGCAGAGCAAATCTAAATTTGCCGGAAGTTGTCTGGGTTTTCCCAGGCTAACGTTAACTTTCAAAGGATTTAAGTCAAACTTTTTCACCATATTCACTGTAAAAAAAGCACTTAAAGTAGGGCTATACAAGCAACTTGGATGTTTAAGTCATTTCAACTTAAATTAGCTCCATTAAACTGACTTTTGAATCTTGAAAAGTTGAATCTTGTATGACAAAAAAAAGTTGAAAATTGCTTAGCTTATAGTTAAAGCAACGTAAAAATATGTTGTCATAACTTATTGATCATATCATTTTTTACAGTGTTGGAATCATATTTTGTTTGCCACAATGCATTCTGGGATGGACTTCTTCACAAAGTATGTGCCTTAAAGTGATAGTTCACCCCCAAAATTCTGTTATTATTTTCTCATTCATGCTGTTTTGAACCAAAAGTTCTTCCAAATATCTTTTTTTTTTTTTTTTTCGTGTTCCATGGAATAAATAAAAGGTTTGGAACAACTTGAGGGTGAGTAAATGATAACAGAACTTTCATTTTGGGGCTTATTATCCCTTTAAAAATATCTTCGAAGGCAACATATCTGATAATCCTCACTAGGTTTTGGAACACAGCCATCAACTTCACACAAGGAGCGAAAGAAGAAACTATAACTGAAATCAGAGATATCTTGGTCGTTAATTCGCTCTTAATAAGCAGACCGCAGACGGACACCTGGAATTAACAGAGGTGTTGGTATATTGTGCGCGTCTTGAATAACATGAAAAGATTGAGAGGATATAGCCTTGGCACTTTGTGGACACCTGTTCAATTGTGAGATAATTCTCTTTGATTTTATGGAAGCAGTGCGTTAAAAGGGATGCCAAAATCCGTTTCACCGTTTGTCATGTCCCCCGCCCCATACTCTAATTAAAGCTTCGGCTGTTGTTGCTCGCAGGCAGGCGGTTATTAATTCACAGGTGTCCGCGTCGACTGCGTCTCCATGGCAACGGCTAGGTATCCCATTAATCCCCACACATTTTATCAATGCTGATTAATCCCGACCGCAAACAATGACTGCGAGCTCACCTCGCCCCATTTCTTACTGGAAAATGAGAAAGAGTTGATTGCAATTTGAGCGCATTCACGTGGAAACAGTGGATGGTTTGAATACAGTATTGGGCTGGATTTTGATTTGCATTCTCGTTATGATGTGTCAAATCTGGAATGGCCTCGTGAAGCGTAATATTTCAGCCAAACCTGATCTGGATATGCAACAGTGCATTGAACCCTGTCAAATCAAGTGAAAAGTCCAAACAACTCTTTTAGTCATAGTTCACCCCAAAATGTACTCATTTACTCACCCTCGTGTTTTTCCAAACCTGTATGACTGTCCTTCTTCTGTGGAAAACAGATTAACGTTGAAAACATTGTCGATACAATGAAAGTCAGTGGAGTTCAATGCTGTTTAACAGTAGTAATGGCGTTCTTTTAAAAAATATATGTTGGGTTCCACAGGAGAAAGAAAGTCATACAAGTTTGGAATGACATGAGGGTGAGTAAATGATGACAGAATATTCATTTTTGTGCGAAGGATTCCTTTAGGCATTAATAAGTTTAGGTTGAAGCACTAAACTTACTTGCTGGAATATATAAAAACTAAAACTGTAATAAATTAAACCTAAATTGTAATATTAAAAAATATTATGTTTATGTAACATATGTATATATGTTTTTATGTGTCTATAATTATTAGTGGCTTTTTGTAAAAATATGACCATTATGAATCTAATTTGTATTACCTGCTTGTTAAATTAATAAATAAATAAATAAGACTATGATTTTCTTCTAGCAAATGATAATTTTGGTTAAAAAAAAGAAAAAAGAAAGAAATCCCAACCATATCTGATCACACTGACACATAAGGATATATTTGTCTTGTCTAAACACTAGCAACCAAATAAATAAATATGTTCACTCGTTTCTGTTACTCAGCATCATTTTCCATGGCTGCACATATGGCACAATCTTCATTAAAGAGAGAGGAGTCTTTCATGGAAACACCACTTCAGGAATTGCCTATCAGAATGATTGGTTTTTGATTTTTTCCCCACATAGGCTGTACAGCTCAGAGTGATTTCTCTGGGAGTCTCTTTTATCACAACAGACATTGTGTTCCTTTTTTACATCTCAGTTGTAAGTGTAGGGCTGCTGTGATCTGTACTTTAAGTGATAACTACAAAACTCTCTGCTGACCTCTCAACCTCTCTACTAACTCTACTATTGCCATGCATAAAAACACTATTAGCGCACATAAAAATATGAAAGTTTAATATGTATTTGAACTCACTTCCACAATGTGTGGTTGCTAAGGTATTTTGAGTGGTTGCTAGGGTGGTCTGGATGGTTGCTGGGCTTGTAACATGCTTAAAGCTGTTGCCACAGTATCCCGTTTTTACCATAATGCTGTTTAAAGAGTAGACAAAGTACGAAACAATTTTCAGTGATAAACCTGCTCTGATAATAATAACTGTTCTGTTAATAACCCTCTGCCGATCAGACTGTTTGTGGGCGGGGACATAAAAATACGGAAATATATAAATCTAAAGTTTTCACAAAAGCCCTGGAGCGTTTATCATCATCCAGCAGACTTTTACTGACAGATAAATGTTAATTTCTTCATCCAGCTAACACAAGGGACGAGTAAACATTGTTCATTTACAAATACCGTGACATTGTAACGATACAAAGCGAGTTAAAAATCCGTGATGTTACACTTGGTGCGGTCACATTTACCGTTTGTTTGGCAAATTTTAATGGGCGATATCCAGTGATCAGGAATTTAGTATGAGGCTGAAAATTTTCCCTACAGATTCATGGATTGACAGTTATAAATCTCATTGGTTTGAAAGTTACTTTTTTACGCACAAAATTTTGCAAATTTGGTGGATGCAACTAGAAACCACTCAGAACACCCTGGTAACCCCAAGCAACACCCTGGCAACCAAGCAAAACACTCCTAAAGCATGGCAATGAGTTTTGCATGGGGAATTTTCACTCACATTCAGAAGCCCACTATGGAGAAAAGAGACCCAGCTGTGAGACCACATATTCATGTGCTTCCCTTTGGTTTCAGGGAGCAAAAGGTAAGGGTTGTTATTGGCTGGGGGATTGCTATGGCAACAACAGAGTCGGGGAGCAAGTGAAGGGGCTGCTGTCTGTCCGTTATGCATGTGCTGGAATGAAATGGGGAGAGACGGTTGTTCAAGAGACTCCGACAAATCATGCAGGAAGATCTGCAACAGAACAGTTTGTTCGTTTTTCTGCAACATAACAGCTTGTGTAGTTTTTCTTTGATGCATATCAATGAATTATAAAGTATCGTATAGAATACAGTATAGAAACCTGCCAAAAATGTCTGTATATTCAGCACTTGCATGCTGTGAAAATACAGTGGCCCAATTGCAAAAGCCAAAAAGATTACAGTAAAAAACTCTAAGTATATACACATACTCTTCCTCCTCTCCCTCTTATATTGTTTCCACCCATTGTTGGTATCAACATTCAGTGCAACATTTTGAGTCATTTTTGGCACTCTGAACTGAACTTATATTATGTACAGTTGGTTTGGTCACACCATTAGAAATAAGGGTGAACAATTTTGAGTCATTGTGTCTAAACAGTGACAACTGTGTTGTAGTTGTGTTTAACTTTTGCCTGCCCGTGTTTAGCGTTTTGAAACACTAGTGCATCACAGTGAAAAATGTGTTTTAGTGAGTGAGAATGTGTTTAGAGTTTTGCAAAAAGAGTGCATGAGATTTGCAAATAGTGTTTTAACTACCTGAACTTGTTTAATGTTTTACAGAAAGAGTGGTTTATTTGACAAATAAGAAAAACTGTATTAAATGTTGCATGTGGAAAAAAGTTAAAATAGTGAAACAAAAAAATTATAGAAGTTTAAGTTTATTATTATGAAAAATCCATAAAATTACTATTTTTTATTTTTATTTTGATATGAGATATATATTTTCTAAAACACTGAGAAAATCAAAGCCCTAAATCTAAACAAGTTTTGTTCCAAATTTGAGGTTGATATCTCAAAAAATGAGCTTTCAGTAAGATTTTGTTTGGGCGCAGTACCAAACCTTGCCACTAGATGAAATTTGCTTCCCTTTCGTTCCCAATGCGATTTCCAAATCACAAACAGTAAGTGTGACTATTTCCATGACCATTTCCATGATTCGTGTGTGTGTGTGTGTATTTGTTCACATAGCAAGAGCCAAAACCTTTACCAAGTTCCGTACCATTCCAATGAAGTAAAAAATCAAAACGTACAATTTCTTTTTCACTCAAAAATGATTTAATGATTATTTAATTTTTTATGCCTTTTTATTGTATAATTTCAAAAAACATTTTATATTAAATTAATAATTCAATCCAGAGCACAATATTTACCATGGATCACATTACAAATGGACCATTTACATGGTCATTTCTGATATGTCCAATTGTCTTTCTTGACAATGACCTTTTAAGATGACCTGTACCATCTTAGATTGTCTTATCTTGTCTTTTCATCCAGCGTGATTAATGAAGCTCACTCCAGGGATCCTCCTCACAGTTGTTCAGGTTTATTGCACCTACAGGCACCAACCGGCCAATGGAAAGTTCGAGAATCGAGAGTGACATGCGTTCCCATGGAAACCCCAGGAACATCTGCACCCGATGATAACAGAAGAAAAAACATATGGCACAGGTTTGATGATCTGATATAAAATTCCAGATTTCTTGTGGATGCTTTCCAAAAGCTAAAATCATCCCCACTAGCAAGTATTCCTACAGGAGAGATCACTTATCATTCTGTTATGAGCCATGTGAAAAACTAATTCCAGCAGATGTCAAAGAGTTCATGCTGCAACAGACAGTATATTACCCCCAGCTTCCAACATAATAAAACAAAAAATCAATTTCTGAACTGTGTGAGAGGGCATTTTCAAAGAACGTCATGTCAGATTTAGAGAAAGGCTGTAATCCTACACAAATGTCACAAGTCTTGAACAAATGACCATGTTGATAAGGAATGAAGGGCTTTTTATCTCAACAAATCGTGAGGAAGTAGTTGTCGTCTGCACCTGAATAATGTGCCATTTCTGGTGACAAATGAAACCGTGTCTTCTGGGACGTCTTATCAAGATTAACACTCTACACACAAATGAAGGTACACATCAGTCAGGTTTCTAAATGAAGAATTTTACAGAACTGATTCATTATTTCACAAAATACATTCCCAGCTAACAATTTTTTGTTCCCTGAACGTTATTATTTGGATTCCAAAAAATAACCAAATGTGAAATGATTTTATTGAGTGATAATGATTGAACATTATCCGGTAGATTACTTACTTACCAAATAAATAAATAAATGACTGAAATATTGATTTGAGTTTAAATGGTTTTATAATATTACCTGTAGAGTATTTTAAAGCTAATTCTGAAAAGTACAAATATTTCACTACAATGTACAAAATAGAGAAACACTGCAATAATATAAGTCCAAAATCGAATACTTCCCTACTGTATAGCATGTGAAAACAGTACGCCAACAGAGAAATATGTCCGAATACATATTTGAAAAACAGTATAGGCGAAAAGTGCCCGGATGACCTGCTACTTCAGGCGAGATTCTGAGATTCACCGCAAATCCACGGTGTGATTAGCCTGGAAATCCAGACCTAAATCTGAAAGATTAATGGTCTGGCGTCGACTAATGAAAATCGGCCAGCTCGAGGGGCGGCACCAAGCATGCATTTGAAAATCTCACTGCATGCAATTGGATAACACTACGACCAATCACAACAAGCCCCATATGCTTAGCTACCAGCGGAGCTAACTGGTAGATTAGATCGATCTTGCCGTATCCGGTCGGCAAAACAGCAAAAACGCCCTTCTTGCAAAGGAACAATTTGAGCGCCTTCTTCTGTTCCTCTTTTAGATAAAAAGCCAAGTCTAAGGCGGCGCTCACATATCGCGCATAAAAACGCACAGAAAACGCTAGGCGCGCCGCGTTCTCCTTTTTCCAAAGCGCTTGGGTGGTTGCGCTCCGGAGGCGTCTGTCGTTGCTAAGCTTGGTTCTTGTCACGTGACCTGCGGTGCGCTTGCGGCATTCTGAAAAGTTGAGATGTTTTTATCTCGATGCGGCGCGGACGCGCTTGGAAAAAACGAGCGCGTCGCACCGCGACCGCGTCGCTTCCATTATGAGCGCGCATACCGCGCGTCTACATTTGAAATAACGAACTTGCGCGCGCAAAAGACGCGATATGTGAACAGGCCCTAACTCGTTCATTGTAGCGGCCAAAGCCATTTCAAACAACTGGTGTTCATCCATAGCCATCTTGCAATGTTTACTAATGACTTCGACGTCACAGCGCTGTCGTCATCTAGCCCGCCTATATCAGATAACCCGATGTGATTGGTGCAGCTCGGATACAAGGGCATATTTAATGAGCATCATTACTCGACGGCAGAGTAAACTCGCTGAGCAAATTCACCTTGTGCTCTCGCGAGAACTCTGGATTTCCAGAGTATAGTGTGATACGAGAGACATGAAAGTATAGCGACGGTTTCAGTTCCAGTTAAAGCTCTGTGATCAACAAAAGTTTATGATACTTACACTTCAGCTTACAGCTTCAAAATATCGCGAGTGGGGTAATACTGATGTATGTATTTTATGTCGGAGAATAAACCGTGAAAGTGTCTTGAGCTTGTGTTCACCACAGACCTTATTTCAGCCATTTAACCAAAAACCCATTGAAAAAAAACCATTGACTTTGGGACAATGGAACCGGAGGTGCTAAAATTCGAACTCTTTTCCACGGTTTGGCCTACAAAGTGATGCCATACCTCTGAATACAAAGTGATGTCATAGCTCTGAATAAGATTAGTATTTTTTAGTAACGTTTGCTAAGGGTTGGCGGCAGTTTCTCATTGTTATGTATAGTGTTATTTCTATGTATGTAATGCTATTTATAGATGCTACTTTTGGTTTCTGTGAATATTGTGGGAACCTCTGGATTTCCATATCAAGTTAGTGAAGAAAAGAGGCAGAATTGGATCATATTATATATGGCCATCATAGAGACAGGCTCAGAGAAAGAGGGATGAAACTATGGATGGCTCATTTGGAAAAACAGGTATGCTCTGTTACCTCTCAGTCTTTCTTTCTGCTCTACTCTCGCCCTCTTTTTTCCTCCGGCCTAATGAGGTGGAGGCCAGGCGGACAGCGAAGACAGATGCCCCTCTGCTGTTATCTGTTTACCAGAAAGAGATGTCTGGTATTTTCAGCCCCCTTTGAACCTTTCGGTTTGCTCAGAAACCTTTCTAGAAGCCTCAGAAACTTTTGGAAAGGTTTCCCTTGGTGACCATTGACACGTACTGCATTAAAC
The DNA here is from genome assembly GCF_963993115.1 of Abramis brama. Taxonomy (NCBI): domain Eukaryota; kingdom Metazoa; phylum Chordata; class Actinopteri; order Cypriniformes; family Leuciscidae; genus Abramis; species Abramis brama. The sequence goes on along the minus strand of NC_139968.1, from coordinate 19,084,761 downwards.
TTTGCCTTCTCATAGCACAGAGTTCACATTCTTTTTAGGGGACAGAGAATAAGTCTGAGATGCACATATCTATCACAATGGCAAATAGCGTTAGAAGTTCCATGAGTGTTGTTGAAAATAATGAAATGAACAAAAACAATTATAACAGAATTAAATACATTTTGTCTTATGTCACCAGGTGTTTCTTGTCGCATAAAAGATGTCAATTTTCTGACAATTATCAGAATATAAGACAATGTTCCTTTCCCCATTTATCACCATGATATTTAAATGGGTTATATTTTAACTTTTTCCCCTAAAATCAGTTTTTGCCTCTTTATCCCCAATTTATGGTTTAACCCCATTTTGCTGTGATATTTCCTCTAAAATAAGTTGATATTTCTGACACCATATTTAAGAGTTTATGACAGTTTTGACCACATGGTTAAATTGAAGTACATTGATCAAACAAAATGAAATAAAATTCAAAATGGCCACAAATGTTTTGTTAATTTTTATTATTTCTTTCATGACTTGCAAACTTTGTCCATCTAAGATACAAATACACCAGTTGAACATCCATGCAGAGGTGCAGAAAAAACACTGAAATTTCCATCAAACACTCACACTCACAAAAATATTATTGATTGATTACCACAGTGAAAATATTACCCATGCACACAAGTTACAAACACCAGAGTTGACGGGATCCACTATGAAAAAAGCACAATGAACGCCAAGTGAACAGTTCACATCCATATCAAGTACATAGGATTGGCACTTTTTTCATACACCTGTTAAAACAGGAAGACTCCAGCATTCGAGTGGTTTAGGATATTAAAGACTTGATGAAACACCTGAATATAAATGAAAAGCTTTGTATGCTTTATGCACTCCAATAATTACCGCACAATCCACAGGTCATAAATATAGAAACATTCTTGTCCATTCCCTGCTTTGCTTGTGTAACCAACCAGCAATTAGTTAGTATCAATGGGGCCATTTGTGATGTTTTTTAAAAAACATTTTAATGAGCAATAGCCAGCTCATTACCTCAAAGATGCCTTTTCTGCTCTTCATCTATAAAATGGAGCCAGTAAAGGAATAAATGCTTACTAAATTTATATAATTTATTATGAAACATCAAAGGAGGCTAAATATTTCTTCCAATAACGTACTAGCCATTTGCCAGATTTTACTAGAAAAATAATATCTCAAGCCAAAAAGATCCATGCATCCATCCATCCACTTATCCATCCATTCATCCATTATCATACTCATGTCATATTTCATTCTATTCATACGGTTTCTGTTTGTTGAAAAAGCACATTGCACATCATATCACTCATTTGCATAATGAAACATGCAGCATATATACCTCCATTTCCTTTCCATATGAATTTCACCTAAAATTTAGCTGTTGAAAATATCTCTTTTACTACAGATGGAATGTGGCATAGATTGGCATTTAAATCTTTATATAACACAAATATTAGTTGATATTTCACTTAGTACTTTCCTCTGGGTAAGTAGTGTGCATGGAAAGACTTTCAAAGAAAGTGTTTCATATGGACCATGTTTTATAAAAGGCTTTTGACAAAGAGTCCAAGCCAAAACACTCATTTTTCATTTGATATCCAACAAATAGATACAGATAATGACACTTAGTCAAACAATGATCAAATTTGAGCAAATCTAAACATGCAAAAATCGCTCTTTAGTAAGGCTTCTGGGTTTCACCAAATGACATTCTGCACACTGTTGCAAGAATACGTCATCACATTTACAAGTTTACGCAAACACATGCAGTGTGACACAAGATTGTTCAGTCTGTTTATTTGTCCTCCAAATTAAACAGCAGATGCATCCAGGATCAAAGCTAACATTAGCACAGAGGGCCATTGTGTAGCTTCAAAGGACTGCGTAGCTCTGTTGAAAAAAGTCTTTACAATCAAAAAGGTAAACACTTGGTTTTAATCTGGCTAAATGAGTACAACTGAAATACGGAAGGCAACATACAAAAAGACTTTGTCATCGTTTCTTGTCAAAGACTCTTTTATATTTACAGGCAACAAATTCAAAGCTATGCTAATACCTTGATCTATCATTGGCGTAACTTGGTTTTAAAAAGTGGTTGGGACTGGTGTGTTGGGTGGGGGGTCAGGGTGTTAAAACAAGGCTATATATCAGAAATGTACAATAACAAATGCGCAAAAAATAACATTATATTTTCCAGAAATCAATTTCAACAGTGCACTGAGTTTAATTTATTGAAATGAATTACACCTATTCATCTTACACCTATATTTTGTCTTTAGAGTGAATATATCACGTATAGAGTCTTTACGTGAATAAGTGAACAAATACATAGTTTGCAGGTGATGTTCATGTGTCAGCGGTCTAGTGGTATAATTTTTAGTTCTGGCTTCTAATCTGCCCTTTTTCTCATTAAAACCCAAGACGTTCATCAGTGATATGTCAAGAGCAGGGACACGTTTGTGTGCGTTTTGTTTTGCGATTTCACCGAAACGAACAGAGTCTGGATTTCAATAACAACACATTCCAGTGCCAGATTGCCTCTTATTTAACACAAACAAACTAAACTAATTCTTTGATAGTCAACTGGAGTTGTTTACTTTGTATTAGGTACAACTGTGCCGGGAACTCCCCCCCCCCCCCCCCCCCCCCCCCCCCCCCCCAAATTACGCCGATGTGGATCTTGAGCAGTTTTTTTCTGAATTTGTGAATATTATATCAACCATAGGATTAGGCCACATGAAAGACAACGAAGCAAATAGTACAGAAATCCCCTTTTACCCTATTGAAGACAGTGTCCCAGTGTCCCATTATGAAGGCCTAAAATCCAGACAAGAGCTTGCACAAAGGGACCTCCCGTTCACCTAACAGCATGTCTCTTTTCAGGCTAGTGCCTTTATTCACAACCTTGATCTTCAAAGCTAGGTTCTTAACCTGAGCCGAAGTCACCGAATCAAAAAAGAAGTCCTCGTTGAAGATGGGATTGCGGCTGTTCTTGATTATCGTGCTCCTTTGCTTCTGCAACTTGCCTGGATTGAGGTAGAGCGACACGCAACAGTTGATGCTCTTAATATCAAACATGGGATCATACAGGTCCTCGGCCGCCATAATGCGTATTCGCAGGCGGGCTGTACCCGCGTCGTAATCTGCACAAAGTCGGACGGTGCCTCCTTTGTGCATGTTGATGGTGTGCTCCTTGTGTTGAAGATGCTCCAGAGCTCCACCACCTTGCAAGGAGGAACAGTGGCTCCGTCTAGGAACGTTCGGGCTGGGCTCCGCCGAACTGCACTCGTCTGTGGACAAGGAACTATGCCTGGCAAATGTCCGCTTGCCTTTTGCAACCTTGGCCTGTGTCTCATGTGTGAAGATCTTGAGTAGGGAGGCGGAACGGGATAGCAGTGGTGAACTAAATGGGGAGGACTCTGCCGAAGAGCAAGTGTCACTCTCGCCACCGCTAAAGTATCGGTAGGGGTTTATGTGCGAGGTGTTGAAGTCCGGAGGGTTGAGGTGATTCCCCTCGTTGGTGCTCTTGCTTTGGGTCTTGCGTTGAGTGTTGGGTGACGTTACTGGGCTGGTGTGGTCACAGTGGAACAAGGATTCTTTTCGCCGGGTGTGGGGACTCTCCATCAATGTGGCAAAGCCATAAGAAGTCTGAGTCTTTGGAATGTAAGGAAGTGACATGGCAGTCTGGGATTGAGGGTCGGCGTTTGTGTCACCTGCTACAACGTCGTCCGCACTCTCGATCTGAATGATGTGGCGGTTTGCCGCCCTAAGCAGGTTCTTGGTGTCTCCTGCCAACTTGCTGACCAATCGTGGGCTACGAGGGCTACTGATCTTCTTGTTGTTGATGGTTTGCTCGGACGTTGAGGGTCTCAGACTTTCTTTGGACTTGACGTCAGAAGCTTCGGCCTCTGGTGGGCAGCTTACCAGCTTTGGAGGGATGAAGAAATCTGGAATCTTATCAGGTGTGAGGACATTGCTATAGACAGGCCCCTTCCCCTTGTCACCTGCCTCTCCTTGCCGGAGCACATTTGTTTCAACTGAGTCCCGGATCTTCTCCAGAACCCACATGATCCCTCTGGGTTTAACCCAATGGGTGATCCGCCGTCGCCTGAAACAAGTAATAAAACGTTCAGCAAGGAGCCTTAGATACGCACAGCTAATAATAACTTACAACAACAATGTACCATTATATCACGAACAATCGTCCCACATATGTAAAGTTGTAGGGTGACATATACAGCAATTTTCAGGGGGGACTTTGAGGGTTGCAATTATTTATTTATTTTGTGAGGTGGGTGGAGGTTCAAGCCCCTGCTTGACTTCTTGACTTGAATAAAACAACATGCGAGTTCATACAGTTCATTTACAGTATATAGACTTTGTGTGACACGGCATTTAAAGCAAATTATCTGACAAAAGAAATATCAAGATCAAACAAATCTAATGATATTTGAAAAACTATGACTGTAGACAGAAAATCGAAGAAAAAAAAGTGCCTGACATTTTTTTTTTCTGGCACCATGCAGATACATTTTTTTTCCCCCTTTATTGTTCTCAGTCCTGGTCCTGAAGTACCCAGGACATTTTGTCCTTATGACACACACCTGATTAATATCATCAACTCATGAGAGGCTCTGAAGAGACCTTTACTGGGTGCGTCAGATAAGGGCGGCATCCAAAATAATGTGCACTGGGGTACTTCGGACAAGAATTGAGAACAACTAATTTAGGTAGATAAAAAAAGTCACCTTTATTTATATAGCTTATACAATACAGAAGCTTTCAAAGAAGCTTTACAGTGATAACAGGAAAATTATGCATTTCGGCAGTCAGTTCAATGTTGATTCAGATCCGTTGAAAAGATCATCAATTATTAAATTAGTTCATAGTTCATCTATAAAGCAGTTCTTCAGAAAACAGTGATGTCATTGTCCAGCTCAGTTCAGTTCTCCTCTGGTCAACGAACGAACACGGTGTGATTATGATTCAGGCAGCATTACAAGTCAGAATTCAGATCAGGATCGGTAGCATTCAAATAACAGCAACGTTTGGACATGATAAGCTGTTAAGATTAACACAAAAGTGACTTAATCATGTTGATTATTCTTATTTATTAAATATCCAAAACTGAGACTGAATGCACAGGAATAGCAACAGGTTGCACTGAACATGCTGATGGTTTGTCTGATTCATTGTTCACCTTCTCTGACAACTGCCACTCACTTATAGCAGAATTAAACAGAATTACTTTACAGAATTTCTCATTAAAAAAATGGTGCTTGAAAATCAAAATGACATAATCTCAATCAGCAGATTATTTTTGTTTAATTTAAAATATGTAACATCCACAACATCCAACTTTTCCTCTACAAAAGTACAAAATGAGTAACCAGATGGTGAGAGTTGTAACAGTTTCAAATGTACTTGTATTAAAAGGACAGTGAAAGCATCATAAATGTATATTTTGACTTAAGCATAACTATAAATTACTGGAAAACAAGACAAAGACAACAGCTTATGATAAGAGTTTCAATAGACTATGAAATAATTTGTATCCTGTAAAACAAATCACTAGTTTCTAATTAATCGTCTAATATAGCCTATCAAATAATAGCAATTCTTAATTACAATGAAGTTCAAGAAAAGTAAACTTTTAAACCTGTTGCATAAATTACTTACTGGATTTGTTAATGATTTTCCTCTCCGTTGCGAATCCTCACACGGTTTTCACCTTTACAGGCACTTGAGTGTTCATTAGTCTGTGTGCTGCAGTGTTTCCCCAGCCCGCGGTGAGAGAGGTGCAGATCCGCAGGGCTCCTGTTGCGCTTATATAGTCCTACTGCAGACGCGCGCGCGCCTGAACGAACCAATCAGAGGAAACGATGCTCTTCCGATTGGAGATGAATCGATTCACCGAAGCCGAGGACTGAAAAAAATCAGAGCTAAATAAATGCTGGGTTTAAAAAAAAACACACACAGTACTGTGCCTGTTTTATTTAAAGATTATGGTTTCAAATATTGTTAAAAGGATATGTATGTTGATGTAGTACCTAAAAATGAAGTCAATTCAGGGTTTACTGTAACGGAGAATTTGGAACAGTTTCCGTTAAAACATTTTTTTTTAATAAATAATTTTATGTGTCGGTTTCCTTAACGTCATTAAAGTCATTATAAACAATATTTTGTCTTATATTTTGTCTTATATTCTAGATTTGTTTTTTAATTAAAATTATTTATAACTATGCTATAATATATTAGTTCTTTTCTGAATCTGAAATGTTCTCATTAGCCTACCAGAATCGTTCAAATCATCATTAATTTGTTAGACACTGTCGCAACTGAATAGCTTTAGTAATAGCAACAGTGTGTAGGCTATAGCCTTCAGACAGTAATGGCTGGAGTTGATTAAATCTGTTCTCACAGAAGAGGATGTGCAAAATAAGCATATACTCCATCATCGCTTGTTAGTTGCTCAGTCACTGCTAAAATTGACTGTTCTGAAAAAGTGAAGTCAGCGGAGCACAAAAGCACTTGACTTAATTTAATTTAAATCACTTGCCAATCTTCTGCCGCGATCATTGGTTTCCCTGGAGACCTTGCTATATCTATGGCAACAAATAGATTTTTACAGAAGCAGAAATAGAACAGGTTCCGAATAGTGACCCGTGGGGAAAGAAAGAAACCCCGGGGTGATGCTGTGGGGCTCCAGGAATAGATTAAGCATTGACTTATGTACATGTACTTTCACGAAAAGCTTTTTAAAAAAATGCTCAAGAACTAAAATAATAATAATAAAAAAAAAAGTTCACGCAATGTGCTATAGGCTAGGCTATTCAAAATCTGAAGGCATACGATATTTGTGAGAAACAGAACACAACTTAAGTTTTTATTTAGGCTACTAATGAAAATAGGCTAGCTTATTAAGAAAAGTAACGATTTCCATCTTGTGATTAATCGGTTGACAAAATGATTCGATCGGGAAGAGAGGATGGACCATTTAGCCTACTGACTCAGCAGTTAAAAGCCTACATTTAGATCGGTTTCTCTCACAAAGCTATAGTATGACTTCAAAAGACATAGAATATAGCTACTAACGAGTCAAATAGAACACGTTTATGAAACTTGTCTGGTGCTTTTTGAAGTAAAAAAACTTACTATAATTGCAATGAAACAAAAATTACCAGTAGGCCTCCATAGTCCACCCAAAAATGAAAATTCTGTCATTAATTACTCGCCCTCGTGTCGTTCCAAACCCGTAAGACTTTCATTCATCTTCGGAACAAAAATGTTGATATTTTTAATGAAATCTGAGAGATTTCTGTCTCTCAGCTTCACAACTACTTGATGCTTCAAAAAGTTCATATGGAGATTGTAAAACTAATCCACATGAATCAAGCGGTTTAGTGCAAATTTTCTGAAGAGACTCGATCGCTTTGTATGATTAACAATTTGAATTTAGGCTTTTATTCCAATGAGGTTCATTCTCATGTTACGCATCACATTTGAGCTTCAACAAGAACCGGTTCATTTTTGTGTTACGCAGCATTTTGAGCTTCAACAAGAACCAATGAGATTCATTTTTGTGTTATGCATCACATTTGAGCTTCAACAAGAACCAATGAGGTTCATTTTTGTGTTACAGCACATTTGAGCCTCAGCAAGAACCAGTGAGCTTTGTTCTTGCAAGTACGGTTGAGCTTCAGTTGATGTTTGCTGATCAATGATATGTGAATAAAAGCCTAAAATCAATCTGTTCATCAAATAAAGTGATTGAGTCTCTTCAGAAAATTTTGACTAAACCACTCAATTCATATGGATTAGTTTTACGATCTCTTTATAAACTTTTTGAAGTGTCAAAGTGGTAGTTGCTTAGCTGTCAATGGAGGGACAGAAATCTCATGTTTCATCAAATGTTCATTTGTTTTCCGAAGATTAACAAAAGTCTTGCGGGTTTGGAATGACATGAGGGCGAGTAAATGATGACAGAATTTTCATTTTTGGGTTTTTAATGCTAAATGTAGCATAGATAGTCTATTCACCAAATTCAGTACGAACTCATGTCAAGTGCCATTACCAAGTCGCACTGTGTGCCTCTATTTCAAGAGTTTGGATGGATGACTAGAGGACAGAAATAAAGATCTGGTATAACAAGAAAACAGGCTTGAACTAGAAAATGAATCCACAGTTGGACAGCCAAAAGGCTAAGAGCTCTTAGTGTTCTAACAAGTAATGTATGGCTCACATGGATTCATTTATGTTCTTTGACAAACGCAAGCGGGAAGAAAGGAAGAGAATAAACACCACTCACTCATTTCACAGTAGGGTTTATTGTTAAACTACATTGCCCGTCATTGGTTTCCTTGGCGACAGCGACACACTCATACCCTCCTGGGAGACTTCAAGTTTTTCCCCATCAACCTCTTGTCTGAATCGCTCGACCCACCAATCAGCAACAGCGAAGAGTGTGTGAGAAGAACACTCCTGTCTGGAGGGCAAGACCCTGTTATGATGGGTTAAGGATGCTTCATATACAGTAGTTGAACCTATAATGAAACATTAAAGATAGCTTACCCAAAAATGAAAAATCTGTCATCATTTACTCGCCCTCAAGTTGTTCCAAACCTGTATGAATGTCTTTCTTCTGCCAAGTTTCTACAATACTTCACATAAAACCACATTCTGTGTTGTGCCACAACTTAAAGGGACAGTTTACACAAAAATTTAAATTCTGTCAGCAATTTCTTTCTTCTGCTGAACACAAAAGAAGATATTTTGAAGAATGTCAGTAGAATGACATTTTTGGGTAAACTGTCCCTTTAAGTTGTGGCACAACACAGAATGTGGTTAATTATGAAGTTTTATTGCGTTCCAAGATAAGCTAAAAGGTTTTCCAGGATTTCCACATCATTTGACCAATGACCAAGTCATTAACGATTACTGGATAAGGATTTTAAATCCAGTAGAGATTGCAGTCACAAAATACAATATAAACATGGAATCATGTTTGGAAGCAAACAAAATGTATTTTTTTCCCCAGAACAGTTTTTTTTATTTATTCATGCATTATTTTTATTTATTTAAATGTTACAATTAAATTTGGTTTTAAAAAAGGCCCCTGAATTATAAAATCAAAAATGTTGTCCCGGCTATGTGAATTTTAGCAATGGCTCTGGCGTGACAGATCAGAGTCGTGCCGTGGTCATGCCTCCAATCAAATACCTTTCAGTTTAGCTGACCTTCAAGGTTTGTCGGCGTCACAGATGTGCAGAAAAACTCCAGACTACAGTGACATCTTGACAAAGCCCCTTCAAAATGGGTCTTGGCATGTGTGTGAAACTCCATTCACTCCTCATTCCATGAAAGGTCTACCACCTACGATCAAGATTTATACCTTTAAAAAGCAAATTATTAATTCATATCTATTTATGGGACGACTGTCTAGCATAAGCCTTTTCTTCACTTGCATTGTACTATAAAGTATGGTGCTTTATCTTAATATATACACACAAGGGAATTACATCATAAGCATGTCATGATCCATGTTGACTCACTCACATATTCCATGCACTGGTACTGAAGTATATAATGTCATTAATTTTGAGCTGCTTTAATTTGAAATGTAGCAAATTTAAACCAAACGCTCAATTTTGAAAAAGAAATGTCAGGTATATAAACACATTAACCTATTAGCTATAGTTAGGCTAGGTTGACAAATGTAATTCCATTACAATAAGAAGCCCACTGCTGCCCTCTAGTGGCAAAATTGGTACCAGTTGGCACAGTGGCACCATCTACAGTTGCTTTAATTTCATTTTTATTTGAAAATATATATATATATATTGCAGTGTAGAAAGATAATTTACTATTCATTATATAATTGGATTTTATTATTTGTTTATTCATCAGCAATTGAATTACAGCAATTCTAATAAAGACCTTTATTCAGACTTTAAATAGATTTACAAAGCATACCAAAAAGAAAAGAAAAAAAAAAGTACAAACAAGAAGGGAAAGTGGCCTAAAATACCCCTTTGTGCATATAAATCAGCTGAGCGGGTTTGGAGAGTCTGTTGGGGTCAAAAGGTGAGCCACAAACACACCAATGTTTTCCTGAGGAGGATTTTAGGTTCCAAATAAAGTCACCACAAAGCTTTAAAATGAATAAGGATATACAGAATAACAAAACTAAAATACCCTCAAATGTCAAAGAGTAGCTAAATATAGCGCAGAATCAAACTCAAAAGATTCAAACTACCTCGCAACCCCCATAAAATTGAAAACAAAACACACATAAAGACAGGTTTGTTTGTGGGTAAAATGACACACATTGAAGTCCCAAAGGAAACCAAGCTTAGAATGGTGTGAACTGTATGCGATGCATCAATTTATCAAACGCCTTGCCGAAATCCTCTTCTGGAGAACATTTATCGGAGAAGCTTGTTCAGTCCTTGGCTACAGAAGCACAATATAATGCATTGTGGTGTAAGAAAGAGAAGTAGCCCTGAGAATGTGTATTAGCTACTTTCCCCCCCCCAACTCAAGACGCCAATACTGTTAAATCACAGAAATGGAAAACCTGAGATCAGGTGCCTTTGAAAGGCAAGTTAGTTGTTTATCAAGGACCAAATAAACATGAGCTGGACTGTTTCGCACTGATTGGTTGAACCAAACCTGCCCCCCAAAAAACCAGACAAAACAAAATGTAAGAAATAAAAAACAAACCCTCAAAGCGTCTGGGTTTGGAGTTGACTGCAACTGTCAGTTGCCGTTCGAACAGAAGTACAAAAACAGTTCATCGGGATCAATAACCTCTTGCCCTCTGTGACGTTGGGGACCTCAGGATCTTCAAACAGAAAAATCATTCCTTTTCCTTGATTTAAAACCAAACGGAAACCAGAAGTGAAGAGTTCGGAAAGCTCGGGTCGTCAAGAGTCCTCCGTCCCAGAGTCGTCTTCATCATAGCGACAGCCCTCACCTTCCTCTTCATCGTCGTCATCTAAATCCTCATCATCGTAGTAGTCATCGTAGAATAAGGTGGTGCCCTCGTCGGCGGGTGGAGCGCGGGTACGGATGCAGTATTCCGCCAGTGTGGTGGGCACTTTGACCCCGTCCCGTTCTGCTTCGGCTTTGGTGGCTAAAACCTGCTTCCTGTGGACCAGGACCAAAACATGCAGTTGAGTGCAACCCTCAAAATACAACACAAATTATGAACATTATGCATGTAAATATGCAAATATGTCTAAGCATGACCGCAAATGAGTGAAAGGGGTTTTTGAACCTGATGATCTCTGCATATTCGCGGTCTTTCCCCTTACTGTCCCTCCATTTGCGGTACATGACAGAGGCGTCCACGTTGGCTGGCGAGAAGGTGTTGGGTTCATTCAACAGCGAGATAACGCTCAATAAGATCGTTCTGAAATGGAAGTAGATATCAGCTGATTAAACGAAACCAATTACGACCATTTGGCTTAATTATTAATCTCAAACTGTTGAGGTGAACTGAGAGGAAGGGGAATTGCGTAAACAATCACAAGGGAAACTGTCAAATATCCTGCTGTAACATTCAGACAGGCTTTTGATTAAGAAGGATGTCGTACCTCACATTCTGTGTTGGGTTCCACCTCTCTGATGGCAGTTCTCCACTCTGGGGATCGTCCACTGGCGGGTGCAGAATGGAAATGCATACGTCGCCATTCTGAAATAATGTCAAGTAATATTAAAGGGGCTGTCAATACGTTTAATACCTAATTGTGCACGATCTATTGATTTTTTTGTTAACTCTTTCCCTACCAGAGGTTTAAAAAAAAAAAAAGTTGCCAGCCACCACCAGCGTTTTTGATCATTTTCACAATTTCATGGCCCCCAGAATATTTATTTGTATGAATATCTGAGGATGCAATATTTTAAAAGAAAGAACAGAGCCTCTGCTTTAAAATAAACAAATGTTTAATTCTAGCTTTAATCCATTCTTTTTTTTATCAACACTTCAATGTGGATAAAACACGGAAAGCCGGAAAATTCTGTCAATGGCAGGGAAAGTGTTAATAAAATCACTGAAGAAAAAAATAAAATAAATAATAATAATAATAATAATAATAATAATAATTATAAATATAAATATATATAAAAAGTATTTTTGGAGTTCAAAAGTCTTAAAACCACAAGTCAAAATTCATTAGTGAAATTTCCCCTCATTTATAAAATAAATTATATTACCAGCATTAAAACTGAGTGAATAAAAAATTAATTTTACATTTATTATTATTATTATTATTATTATTATTATTATTATTATACACTGATTTTTATTGAAAAGCTTTGAACCAATTTTTATAGTGCCATATAAATAAACTTGATTTGATTAGTGACCTAGAAATAGTTTGTTTTCAACTTTTCATTTAAAAAAAAATAAAAAATCTTAAAGATATATAGATTTAAAATACCAGATTGTCAGTGTGGACTTCTGTATAAACAGTGCATTTATTTGATCACACTCAGTTTTATTTTTAAGGAGAAAAAAAATGGTCTGATGCAAAAGCAATTAGGATGGTCAAATTAGGTAAATTCCTACATTCATTTATTTTTAAATAAAAAGGTAAAATTCATAATAAGTATTACATGTTTGTGTAATGAATTGAATTCATATAAGTTTTAATGAAAGCCAACACTGATCAGGCTGTAGTTTGATTGGGTTTGAGTATAACCTCATAGATGTTGGGATGCCACATCTTGGTGAGGAATCTGAAGGCAGGAGGCGAGTACGGGTAGTCAATGGGGAATTTGATGCGTGCCTGAAAGAAATAACACATTTATTAGGGAACGGATGTAATAGCACATTGTCTTCCAACAATACGTGATGAGCTCACTCAATGGAGCAATATAACACCAACACCCAATCTCTACAGGTACTGTATAGCTTTGTCATTTAACAGCGAAATACACCTCCATGACACATTTAATGATCCATTCAATGGCTGAGTGGTAAAAATTGCTTGGGTAAATTACAAAAATCTCTCACGCTCCAGACCACACATCCCTTTCAAAATCAAGCACTACCCTTTGATACGTTTCCCATTTGAGAATATCTGATTTAGCTGAAAGCCTGTTACAAGTTAAGCTACCATCTGCAATGCAGCCAACAGCATATACACTGATTTGAGGTGCAGGCTGATAATCCGTCCCAAATTTCGACAGAAGACTTCAAGCGTTTCATTGCGCTGTAGAATTACACATCCTCAAACATGTATAAATACTATCAGTTAAAAGCGTGAGCACTACTGTAAGCTTCATGTGGGTGTTAGCAGGCAGAATTACCCAGACAAGCATGTACCATCTACAAGTACACTTTTCACAGGTAGAGCAGCAATCTTAAAAAAAAACTTGTAGATCCACCAGGGGTTCGTGATAGTTTGTGAACTTCTTTCCTAGAAGAAACCTAAGAGCTTTATGAAAAGGGAAAATCAATTAAACACCAGTTCATGGACTATCGTTCCAACCGTGGGGTTGGAGGCACCATTTTAAAGGTCTAAACTTGTTCAGATTTTAAATTCAGTGATACGATTACACACTGGATCAGTGACATGCATATTCATGTATATCCGAGCATAAACAAACCCTTTATACACACAGATCCTTCACAATCTGTAGAAAGCTGAGCCTGGTGCCTTACAATACAGAGGGTGGTGGGCACACATGCATACGGACCACTCCGCAACCCCCACACATACACACACATTTGCTGATTTGGCACGGTCAGCTGGTGTGTGCTTCAAAGGGCCAGCTCTCGGAGGGGAGACTGGGGGTTGGGAGAGCCAGCAACCAAACACACACACACACACACACAGTGCCACCTGTACGTATCAAGTGATACTCGATTCCTGAAACCTAAGTAGCGCAGGGCAACTTTCAAGCAAGCAAGCATATTAAACCTCAAGTAGGGATCTGTGTAAGAAGGTAACAGTATTACGTTTCGCCAGAGGCAGCTTACAGGAGTCGCCGCTGCACATGACCCGACACACAAGAGCTTGTGACAGCAGTGTCTCTCTTTAGCTACATTATCTAACAACTAGACGAGAGGACTTAAACTTAAGGCACAGGGATGTACAAAACTGCAGATTTTTGCGTACTAGCCAATACTTGAAGCCCTGTATAAATAGGCTGTGTATGATTTTTACGATCATTGCTTGTGCAACATTAGCAGTCTATCAGACTGTATGATATACATCATAACTAAGAATGAGATTTACCAATCAGTAGGTTCAAAGCTCAGTGAACAACTGCGCGACAAACTTTCTGATGCTGCCAGAAGTTTGTCAGAGGCTGAGGTTTATTGCAAAGGCATCAGTGAACGTCACACTAGCTGACTAAAGATTGCCAATTTTTGGCCTACAAGGGAAATCTTTCAAACTTTTCCATAAATTTAACAGCGTTTTTTAATTAGTTGTTGAAATACGATTAAGTCCGCTTCTGTAATTTGTTGGATTAAGATGCATCACGTAGATTCAAAAAAGAAAGAAGATAAAACTAAAGCAATGCGTCAACAACGGCACAAGATTAGCAATTGAAGGCTGTACAAAGACACTCTGCCATAAGAATTGGACTCTGTCCAATATCAAGAAGTTGTGCAACTTTAAGCATTTAATTGCAATTTTTTTTTTGACACGTTTAAAAATTATCGTGAACTGTGTCTGCAGTAACCGCAGTTAACCATATTAAATCATTTCTATGCAAAATCTCCCAACCACAACAAAAAAAACCGCAATGCATCTACGAATCTGAGGCCCTGTTTACAGCTGGTATTAATATGCGTTTTGGTCGATCGGATCACAAGTAGACAAGGGCGACACATTCCCGTTTACACCTGGTGTTTTAATCCGTCTCTTTTGTCCACTTTCAATCCCTTCTGTCCTGATTTCTTCAAGGGGAGGGTCTATGGGCGGGTAAATGTTACTGTATGGGGTTTTTTTTCAGATCACTGTGCTTGGTACGTTTTTCGTTTTCAAATCATACTTGGGTCTTCAGCCGACAAAGTTGAGATCCTGTCTGGCTAGTTCGCTTCCCATTATGTTTAAGCATTAGGCGGAGAGTAGATGGTCTTTTGTGGCCGTTTGAACACATTCGATCACATGAGTGTTTTTCACACTACGAAAGCAATCTGGTCGAATGAGTTTTCGACTACCTCTGGAGGTGGTTGAAAGTGGACAAGCTCAAAACAATTTAGACCCCATTTACACCTGTATTTAGCGTCATCAACTTGTGATCCGATCAATGAAAACGCTTCTTAATACCAGGTGTAAATGGGGCCTGATATGTTACATCTCTAAATTTATCTCCCAAATTGGAAGTGGTCGTTTGCGTTATATGATTCCTTAATGGTTGGTACAACTGAATATCTACTGGCAAGATGAGTGTCATATGATGTGTCACAGCTCATTGTTTTTGGAACGGTTGATTCAACAGATGTTAAACTTCGTGAACGAGCCAAATACAGCATTTGGTTTACATGAGAAACTCATTCTGCAATACACTCATAACCGTATATTTGGTTGAAGTGAAATGCAAATGACATTATGGGCATCTTGGAATTAAAAATACGTTTTTGCTTGAAAAATCCCTGTCTTAGAGCTGCCTAAATATAAATCTCTCTCCTACAATCCCATTTGAGTAAACGAGAATCCCATGGATATTGAGCTGGTAGAGGAAATAAACCAGGTCACTGCTGCTCTCCTTGAAAAAAAAAAAAAAAAAAGTCCTGTTCTCCTACACCTCTATCACTCTTCCTCATTTTCTGTTGCATAATCTCACTCCCTCCATCCCAACTGAAACATTAGAGCGGACGGGAAAATGGTGTCCTTGAGGGAAAAGTGTCCCTGAGGGTCATAGGTAGGAAGTTGTTCTTTTAATTCCCACAGCTATACGATTAGTACAAAAACCTTCATTGATTTAGGTAAGAATGAGCAAAAACAAAAAACAAAAAAACAAGTCCAATCCAACCTGACCGTTCAGATGGAAACATTTTAGCATTTAAACCAAATGTGGTTTTAAAAATAATTTCTAGCTTCACGTCTCACATTTTCCGTAGTTTTTTTTTCCAAGGAACTTTAACACAGTTTGATATTCAGAAGCATATTTAATGCTAGTTCTAGTTGTAACATTATTTGTTCCTCAGACATTCCTGTTTAACAGAAAAAAGTATCAGCTGTATGCAAAGTGACCCACATTTGGCTTTCGACCACTGAAAAGGTGTACAATTTACTCATGGAGCCACAAAATCCCCATATCTCTGGGATTGAACCATATCGAGCCTTAAAAGTGAAGATATCAAAATAAAGTTTAAGAACCCATAGTGAAACCAAAATTTGTTAAGTGTGCTTTTTCCTATTTTTGAAATGTCACTATTGCAACAAGGATTAGTTTCACTTTATTTTGATGGTCCCTTTAACACATTCTGTTGACCAAGTAACTTTGCACCTACATGTCTACTAACTCTCATTAGAGTGTCAGTAGACTGGTAGGGTTAGGGTTAGAATAAGTTGACAGTTGCAAAGTTACTTATAGTCAGTAGAATGTCTGTTGAGGATCATCACAATAAACTGTTAGCAGATATTAAGCAAACAGTCCACTAATACTCAATGTTCAAAAAGGACCATCCAAATAAAGTGTTACCAAAGAATTTACTGATACACCTAACCATCTATGTGTGAAAATAAAATAATGATGCTGGTATCTCTCTAAAGTAATTTTCGCCCACCTTTTATCACGTCTGATACTTTTTCCTTTTAAAGAGGATAATCTGAACAAATAATGTTGAAACTGGAAATGCATCTTGTTTTTTTCTATAAACAATTACATAGAATATACCTGTCTGAGTGCCATAAATATTTTTCCCCACAGTTGGCGTGCCTGTAACGAAACGTATTAAAGATATCTTAATATCTTTATAGATTCTAATTCGGAATAAACTTTTCTTTTGGATTCTTCATTTTTAAGGCCCTATGTGGTTTGATCCCAGAGAAATTGGGATGTCAATGCAACGTGTAGTTAATGATACTGCGTATTTGAACACTGGAAGCTTCAGAAGCTGTTAAAATGAACAAATATCCAAATATCCCTGAAACTGATTCAAATATATATTCTTATAAATACTCTTTTGAGAGGTATTTATGCCTCAGAGAGGTAGGCCTATGTGTTCCATTTCATTGTTTTGATAGAGGGACATGAAGCTGCATTGAGATCCCCATCATTAAAAGGCATTAAAAGTGAAGGTTCCAAAAGAAAAGTTCATTAAGAATGAGAATCTAGAAGGATATTAAGATATTGAATACTTTTAGAGTTACAGGCACGCAAACTTTGGAAAAACAATATTCATGGCACTCAGGTGCTTATGCAATTGCTGATAGAAAAAAAAAAAAAAAAAAAAAAGATACATTTCTAGTTTCAGTGTTATTTGTTCTTCAGACATTCTTCTTTAAACAACTATGAGCTGTTTAAAAAGTTACCTACATTTGGTTCTTGACCATTGAAAATAGATAAAATTCAACAATTTGAACATGGAGCTGCTTTAAAGGAACACTCCACCGTTTTTTGAAGTAGGGCTTATTCACCTTCTTTCCTACATTTAGATAGGTGGGCAAATGCATTTTTGTCTCAGTGCATGCATTGTTTTAGTTTGACAGGGTCGGCGCTAGCTTAGCTTAGCATAATGAATGGAATCCTTTGTTGCCAGCTAGCATGTCCTGAGTAAAAGTAATATAAAAAAAAATAAAAAAAACACCTAATTACTGCGTATTCACAACAAGTACAAATAGCGATGCAGATTAACACTAGACGATTTCCTAGGTAGATATTGACTTATATATTGAGGACTATATTAGGGGGAAGCACAGGCGAAGCACTGCTACCTGGGCGTGATATCTCTGCGCCCAAGTAGCAGTGCTTCGCCTGTGCTTCCCCCTAACATAGTCCCAAGTCAATATCTGCATAGGAAATCGCCTAGTGTTAATCTGCATCGCTATTTGTACTTGTTGTGAATACGCAGGCCACAAGAAGTAATTAGGTGTGTTTTTTTATTTTTTATATCACTTTTACTCAGGACATGCTAGCTGGCAACAAAGGATTCCATTCATTATGCTAAGCTAAGCTAGCGCCGACCCTGTCAAACTAAAACAATGCATGCACTGAGACAAAAATGCATTTGCCCACCTATCTAAATGTGGGAAAGAAGGTGAATAAGCCCTATTTCAAAAAACGGTGGAGTGTTCCTTTAAGACCCCCATATCTATGGGACTGAACTATATAAGGCCTTGAAAATAAAAAGAAAATTAACACACACACACACAAAAAAAAAGTTAAAGAATGAGAATCTAGAAGGATATTAAGATCTATTGAATACTTTTAGAGTTACAGGCATGCCCACTTTGGAAAAACAATGTTCATGGCACCCAGACAGGTGTGTTTATGCAATTGTGTTGATAGATACATTTCTAGTTTAAATTTTTTTCTTAAGATATTTCTCTTTAAAAGAATAAAGCATCAGCTGTATGAAAAGTGAGGCACATTTGGTTTTCGACCACTGAAAATGGTGGTCAAATTAAATGCTAAAATTGACCAGTTTACTCATGGAGCCGCATTAAGATCTCCATATCTCGGGGATTGAACTATCATGGGCCTTTGAAATGAAATCACCAAAAGTAAAGTTTATTAAGCACCAGAAAATATAAGGATATTATGATTTTTTGATACTTCTTGAGTTACAGGCATGCAAACTTTGCTTTTCCCCCCATTTTTGAACTGTCACTGTTGGATTATAATGCAACAAAGATTGCTAAATTCAAAAGATTTGACTAATAGACTTGCCAATCTTGCCAATCAAGATTACATTTACGGTAATATTTTGTCTTTCACCCTTAGGCTACTTATGTTTGTCTTTCTACAGAAAAAAAAAATATGAACAAAATCTAAAATTTGAGCTGGGGAAGTTTCCGAAATTTGGTTGATTTGACATGGAATGACCCTATAACACATTATATGAAGTGTACACAAACCTTCATTCACTATTGAGGCAAGCATGAGTAAAACTAAGTCAAATCTGATCTGACCATTCAGCACACATCTTGAAAGAGTTAAATTGAGTTGTTATTATGGGCTGACTCACTCCAAACACCTTCCAGGCACAAAATGAAGCCAGAACAGGCCCAGTTAGAGCATCAGTCTCTCATTTCTGTGACACTCCGTGAGCGCGTAACATGACTCGAGTCAAGCCCAGCTCATACCACCTGCCAAAGAGCCTGGGCGTGTGCATGCTTCACTGGGGCTCAGGAGCCAGCCCTGCTACCTGTCAGCTAAGCGCCACGTGTAAGAACTTGAAGCCTGCTTAAAGGGATCCCACTCATGAGAACTTAATGACTGTGCCAAATCTCTCTTAGCTGGAAAATTGAAGACAGATCCAGAGTGACGTTAGGGGTGGACGGCATGACCAAAATCTGACGAACGCGATATGAGTCATTTTATATTACAGGAACGATTTATCTTCCGATTAACATTACATTTTTGTCAGAAACTCAAAAAAGGTTTTATACAGCCTAATCTTATTAACGGATTGTTCCGATTCAATTCTGAATGGATGAGCAGTGTTCGTAGCCGCTGTAAATTGACTACAAAAATATGGTAAATTATATGGTAATACGTCAAGTTTGTTAGAATTATGAAATACACTTGACTGAAAATTAGTTTTAAACAACCATTTATTTTACATTTGTGTCTGCTGTCGCTGAGACAGACAGACATGAGAAATAGATAGAACGACAGACCAACAGATAGATAGACAAAGATAAATTGACAGAAGTATAGAACGACAGACAAAGATAAATAGAACAACAGGTAGAGAGACAGACAGATAAATAGACAGATAGACAAAAAGATAAATAGAACGACAGACAAAGATAAATAGACAAACAGAGAGAACGACAGAACGAACGACAGATAGATAGAACGACCGACAGATAGATAGAACGACCGACAGATAGATAGAACGACCGACAGATAGATAGAACGACCGACAGATAGATAGAACGACCGACAGATAGATAGAACGACCGACAGATAGATAGAACGACCGACAGATAGATAGAACGACCGACAGATAGATAGAACGACCGACAGATAGATAGAACGACCGACAGATAGATAGAACGACCGACAGATAGATAGAACGACCGACAGATAGATAGAACGACCGACAGATAGATAGAACGACCGACAGATAGATAGAACGACCGACAGAGATAGACCGACCGACAGATAGATAGACCGACAGATAGATAGATAGAACGACCGACAGATAGATAGAACGACCGACAGATAGATAGAACGACCGACAGATAGATAGAACGACCGACAGATAGATAGAACGACCGACAGATAGATAGAACGACCGACAGATAGATAGAACGACCGACAGATAGATAGAACGACCGACAGATAGATAGAACGACCGACAGATAGATAGAACGACCGACAGATAGATAGAACGACCGACAGATAGATAGAACGACCGACAGATAGATAGAACGACCGACAGATAGATAGAACGACCGACAGATAGATAGAACGACCGACAGATAGATAGAACGACCGACAGATAGATAGAACGACCGACAGATAGATAGAACGACCGACAGATAGATAGAACGACCGACAGATAGATAGACCGACCGACAGATAGATAGAACGACCGACAGATAGATAGACCGACCGACAGATAGATAGACCGACAGACAGAGATAGACCGACCGACAGATAGATAGACCGACAGATAGATAGAACGACCGACAGATAGATAGAACGACCGACAGATAGATAGAACGACCGACAGATAGATAGAACGACCGACAGATAGATAGAACGACCGACAGATAGATAGAACGACCGACAGATAGATAGAACGACCGACAGATAGATAGAACGACCGACAGATAGATAGAACGACCGACAGATAGATAGACCGACCGACATAGATAGACCGACAGATAGATAGAACGACCGACAGATAGATAGAACGACCGACAGATAGATAGATAGAACGACCGACAGATAGATAGATAGAACGACCGACAGATAGATAGATAGAACGACCGACAGATAGATAGAACGACCGACAGATAGATAGAACGACCGACAGATAGATAGAACGACCGACCGACAGATAGATAGAACGACCGACAGATAGAACGACCGACAGATAGATAGAACGACAGACAGACAGAACGAACGACAGACAGACAGAACGAACGAACGACAGACAGATAGAACGACAGACAGAACGAACGACAGACAGAACGACAGACAGATAGAACGACAGACAGATAGATAGATAGAACGACAGATAGATAGATAGATAGACAAATGACAGATACAGATAGATAGAACAGACAGATAAATTAACAGACAGACAGATAGATAGACAGAATACAGACAGAACAACAGATAGATAGACAGGCAAGATAGACAGATACATAGATAGAGCAACAGAGACAGACAGACAAATAAATAGATTGAACAACTGAGAGTGATAAGTAGATTTTCACATTTCTCCTGAACTTCTGTAACAAGCCGATAATTCTCACATTATGGCTGAAAAGAAATGAAGATAATTCAATTTTATACCATTTTGTCTAAATATAAAGTATTATATAAAACAAAAAATAAAAGCTACAAATCTTCCTGTACAAATGCTACAAGTGAAACTAGGCCCCACAACATAGACATTGGTTTTCAGATTTCCATATACGTACATGTATAGTTTTGTTGTGAACAATCATGCCAAAAAACAGAATAAAAGGTCCATTTCAACAGAGAAAAACAAATGCAGAAGGGAAACCGGCCTGTTTCTGATGGGGTAGTAGTGTGCAGGAAGTCATGGTTACTCATCTCTTCCTGTTGGAAGAGACTCTGAGAGGGTCCCATGGCTGACCTGCTTCCTTCCTCCACGACAACAAACAGAAACACACACCGTTTTCCACATCAATGCAGGACAACAACAAGACTGAACCAAAGACTTTGACTGAACTGAATGTTCACAGCTATGAATCGTCTCTAAAGTTTAGACAACATGAAAAGGAGACTGAACTGGCATAATACATTTGTTTCTGGTTCAAACCAGGTTGTAGCCAATGTGCCCAGCCGGTCGGTGGCCACTTGCTGATGGCATGTGTGTGTGTGTGTGGAGGATGGTTGGCCAGCATGCAAGCCAACGACACAGGCATAGCTATGAAGCCGGGCTAAATATAACGCCACCATTGTTGTAGTCTGCCAGAGTGACTTGGCTTGGACACAGCACAAGGTATTTAACATAGGTTACATTACAGAGTAGCCTATATCTATCTAATATGTTACAGTATTTCAGGTTAATGCATTGGTTTATTTTTGTACTACATTTATGAACTCGCATGAGTCATGAAAGCTATAGACAGATGAAGCAATAAATATGACTGATGTCTTCCTGTTGACAGAAAATGTTCAACACGTAGAACAACACTAAGTGATACAGCTCCAAAAATGAAGCAATAGATTGTGTCATTTAGGGTGATAGGTTGGCTCTGGAAAAGTCAATGTCCATTTTGAGGAAACGTTGTTGTGGTTTATTATCTATGAAATAAGCCTATACTTTGAACTTTAACCAAGTAAATCACATAGAGAGAACTTTACAACGTTCAGTCAATGTTCTAGAGAGCTGTGTGTAAAAAGTAACACTATGGGAACAAGAGCAAATGTTGGACGAATGGAACGTTGGCGGTCAGAAAAGTAGAACGCCGAACCGCTGTTTTAAAGTGACAGTACAGCGAAAAATTAAAATTCTATTATCACCCACAATTCCACATGTCGTTCGAAATCGTTCGTTCTTCCGCGGAACACAAAAGGACACATAGGCAGAATAATAATGACAGCCTAAGTCACATATCTCCTTCATATATTTCATTTTGTGTTCCAAGGAAGAAAGTAAGTCGAACAGGTTTGGAACCACAGAACGTCACTTCTTTAAAAAATAATAATAATAATAATAATAATTGGGCAAAGAAACACTCACAACGTTTACATCAGATGTCATAAACAATGGTAATAAAACAAAGAGTCACTGACCCTCAAAAATGACATTTATACATCATGAAAAACAATTACTCTATGTATAAAACTCATCAATTAACAAAATATAAGACAGTCAGCCGTCACTCACCTTAAAATATCCCCCCTCATAGTGCGTGTTGGGGGGTCCAAAAATCGCGACTTCCCAGTTGTACAAGTCCGACTCATCGACTAAAGTTATTTTAAAGCCTTCAACCGGCTCGTCCTGGAGACTTTTTAGCTCCAGCATTAAAGCCTTTTGGGAACTCGCAACATGGTGGTGTCTATGCTGAGCCATATTCCAAAAACAAACGACCAGGCATCCAAAAACAACCCCGCAAATAAGTTTGATTCGTCCGTTTCACAAACGCGCCGCTAGGTCAGTGGCAGAACACGCTGAAGTCGAGCGAACAAACGCGAGATAAATCACTCGATGACAATTTTCGCTTAGCGAGTACCAGCCCCAGCGGATTTGCTGTTCGCGTCGGGCATTTGAAGTCCCACGTTACGCACCTGCCGTCGATATTAAACGTGTTAAACTAATCAAGCGTTACGCCAGTAAACAAACATGCAATGCGGGGCAGCTTGTTCGAGTCGTCTCGCTCCCTCCCCCAGCAGCGTCACGCGAGACACGGTGCCACCAGTAGACCACGTCCCTCCTAATATCCTCCTGCAACCAATGGAGGGCATGCTGAGTAGCTTAACCCTACGAGTAAAAAACAACGGAAGGAATATATTTTAACAACGCTTAAATATAATACTACATTATCAATATTATATGGCAAGAAATATTAACAAAACCCATGTTTACTTTTTTTTTTAAATCCCCACACTATACGAGGTAATTTGTCACAAAGTAACTTCCATTAGACAGCCTTTTTAGAAATATAGCAAAACAATTATGAAACACGTATCTATCTATCATAGACCAAACAGCAAACTAATTTGCTCTTAGTGTTAATGTTTACATGCATTCTAACGTTGTTCATATGCTAAATATTAAAACTTAAGAAAAAAAAATATGTTCACACACACGATTAGAAACAAGAAACATGTAGTTGTTCAAACAGAGACAGACATTTGGTCTACATGTATGAATTTATTGGTACACACATTAAACTATAGCATCCTTCTCAAACTCTCGGGTGGACATCTCAAGAATGTAGCTTGCACATTATTGGTCATTCTTTTAGCTCATTTATTCATCTTAAAACATTATATTACATCATACAGTCGGAAAATACATATGAAGGAGTTGGACAGTACCTTCAAACGAAGAGCAATGAGAGTATATTTAATGAAAAGCCAAATCCAGCCATATCTGCACTATAACTTGCCAGAGGGAAAACCTTATTAGATTAGCTGGGCCACTTCACTTGAATCACATTTAACAGCTAAGTATCTATATGGACCCCCTAAATCCCCCCAAACCCCCTCTATTGAGATCGAGATATATATCTATATATCTATATATGTATATAATAATAATTTAATGCAAAATGCAATTTTTTAAAAACATTCCAAGACATCTTTTGAAGTGTATGTACTCATAACAAATAAAAATACATTTTACCATCAAAAGGTGTAATATGGTGAAGCCAACTTTTACGTAAAAAAACTAACTAGAAAATAATTGCGGCAATCAAGGAATGATGGGGGAATTTTCTATGCAAGTGTTCATGTATTAGTCAAAACCAGAAAAGTAGGCAAAAGTTTACATTCCTACCCATGCAAGTTATACATTTCAATGTGACTTAATGTGTTAATAAGTCGCTTTCATCCACATCAGATGATTCAGTCTCGTCTTTACATGGCCTGGAAACATCTAGAGCTGCTGTTTTTTCCAGAAACGTTCTATTCAAGTCACTTCTTGTTGATGAACTTGCTCTTACATTGGAAAACACTTGCAGGGTACCCTCAGGATAACGTCCCGTGAGCAGATAACCACTATTTTGGTTGCATTCTCACAACCGAGCGCTACAGCGAGCTGGATCAGACAGTGAAACACAGGAATTACTTACAGCATGTGCTGGAATTAGTCAGTACAAGTTCATTAGTGTGGGAAAAAAAAAAAAAAAAAAGGCATTTAAGAGCATATTAAAAAAAAAGAAGTGATTCATTGTAATCTGCAAATGTACAAGACGGCAGTTCTAAGAGCTGAAGAACACATGTAGAAGCATGAGTTCGGATGATGTCAAAGCCACAGAGGCATCTGATGGATGTGATAGACAGGAAGTGCACATTTAAGTTTTCAGGCTCCCTTATTCTTAAGTTTTAGAAACAAGGGATGACTTTGATATAATACTGTCCAGAAACATGAGACACTGTCAAGGTGTTAAATGGCATGTTTGAGGTTAAAACCTTTAAACATTAGCGCTATCAGAACATAATTTCAAAGCGAATTTCGGTTCGTAACAAAAAGTACAGGTACACGCTCTTACAATGGAAGTCAATGGGGCAAGTGTACAGTTATAGTTGCTCTATAGACTTCATTGTTCGAGCGTGTACGCTTGGCCCATTGAGGAAGTGCATTTTTGGTGTTTTTTTCACAAACTGAAGCACAAATTAAAATGGTAAACAAGCAACTTTGATTTCATCCTGATGGAGACCAGAACACGGATTTGAGAGACATGAAATTGTTCATTTCGCCACTTTTATGACCCGCCATTATCCTGAGCAAAGGTTTGTAAGTGTGCAGTTTTGTTAAGTACATGCTATTGTAGTTAGCGATGTAGTTTTACCTGTCAACATTAGGACTCAAATAGCAGTGGGCCATCACATGATATTGTGGTTGAATGCAACCGTGTACCTATAAGTCCTAACGAAACGTACAACTGCACTTGTGAGGCTCGGAGTGACATTAGTTGCTCAGAGGCAGTTTGAGTTGGAGATGTGGATCTTAAACCAGTCCTGCTAGCCTTCGAAAAGAGCAACATGAACCTGGTAGGGAACAGACACGCTGATGTTTAATGCAGAGAAAGGCGCTGATGGAGTTCAGGACAGAAAACAAACTCGGCAAACAACACAACGCAAAACACTTTAAAAAAAAGAAAAGCACACAACTCAAGCATCGACAACGAAGAAATCCAGTTCTCAATCAAGATGAATGTCATGGACCGTTAAGACAATGGAAAGAGCGTCAGAGAGACGAAGGATGCAGGATGAAGAGTGAGAATCAGATGCACGTCGGAGGTCAGACACAGTTGAGGAGGGGAAACAAAGGCAAGAGACGGTCTTAAAAGAAGAACAGAGAACGACCGATTCCAATAAATACAAAGGTTCAGAGGAGGGACACGAGTCTCAGAGCAAGGGTATATGATTCTGAGCGTGTGGGGGTTCAGAGGGGTTACTGGGCCGTGAGGGGGTCACAATCAGCATTTCGAGAAGGTCTGCTTGATTTCGTCCAGCACATTCCCCAGCAGCGATGGCTCGTCGCACTTGGCGTCGATGGTGACGGTCTGATCGGACTGGAGGAGAGAGAGAGAAATGAGAGGTTAGCATGAACGAAGGAGCAGATGCATCAAAGCAAATTCAGCGCTGATCTTTAAGTACTTAAAGAATCGTTTAGTGGAATCAGAATCAATACGATTCAATTCCTTGGGATCTGTATCCCTTGGATTCATCTGAGGCGCACTCACGGTTTTGACCAGCAAACAGACGTGGTGACCCTGGATCGACCTGCTGTACATGGAGGCGCAGGAGTCAATCCTCTCCACAACTGTGAAAACAAGAAAGAAGAGCACGAAAGATTGAAGGGTTTTCATTTTATCAAACGCACTACAGGCTTCTTTGTGAAGTCAGCGCACCAGAGAAGTGATGGTGGAAGCAGATCCTGGCCAGCAGGTGGTGGAAGGGCATGTTGACCCCCTCTAGCCGTAGAGAGCTGCCCTTCAGGTCGCCCGACTCCAGCAGCTTAGCGTATGCGTCACTGACAAACACAAGACACAAACGTTCAGCTACATGAAATCACTCAGGCCTGCGTTTCTCAAAGGCATCGTGAGCTAAGTTGATCGTAGAGACCATTGGTGGCAATTTCTCTACGATCTACTTAGGCGTACGATGGTTTTGAGAAACGCAGCCCAGTACAGTAAAGGTCCTTGCAAACTTTCGTCATTCATAAAAAAAATCCGGATTGGGTTCGATTTTCTGCATTTTTCGCATCCATGGCAAGCATTTTGAAAGGTGTTTTGACAATTCAGAGCCACCGCATAACGAATGCGAAAAAAACACATACGAAATTTCCGAACTCTGTGTGCAAGGACCTTAAGACTACTTTTATTTAGTTTTAACAGCCCTAATATAAATAACATAAAAAATGAATGCTCTATTATAGGGATGTGACGAGATCTCACATTACCTCCACTGTCGTTTTGCTGTTTTTATTAAAATAAAAAAACATTGTAAACGGCTGCTCTGCTCATCCAGCACGAGTTGCACAGTTCACTGATGGCGTGACGATGGCGGAGGATGCGTTGCACAACAGAGCCTAAGCGCCTGATAAATGCCTTTAGCACTGCCGCTCCCAATACACGGAGTGTATACACGCGCGATCACGAATTTGAAAATAAAAGTACAACGTGAGGTCCATGATGCGCGCAAATTAGGCTGCATACAATAGCCCGTCTCCCAATATCAAACCTATCTCTGTCTGGACTGTGTAGTTGTGGCTCTGGTCTCTGTTTTGGTCTCGGTTTGCACTTGAATACTGAGAGAGTACTTTGATTATGGTTGCACTTGCACTTATTGTTTGCACTTAATAAGACTAAGAAAAAACTGTTATTTATTTTTGTTAGTTATACTGTTTTTATTTCCATGTTCAATTTGTGTTCAATTTTGCCTCAATCAGAAGTTCTGGAAGCTCATAATTTGTGTACAGTAAGGTCTGAAGAGACTCGTGTGAAATCATACAGGAGAAAAGCCAGTCAGTTGAGTTTGTGGCAAAACCTTTTTACAGTGCTTGTATATTGTTGCATTGTTCAATGCATTTGATAATGCACTTTGTGCTACTCAATGTAAAACTGAAAAGACATTCATTACAAGATTATTAGTTAAAACGTTTCAAAATGCACCTGCAGACTATGTTTCTAGTCAAGATATCTGTCATTGAGGATTTCTATATTGTGCAAAAATCTCGTCCCGTTCTCGTGAACCCAATCTCGTGTCTCGTCTCGTAGTGCTGGGCGGTGATCCGGTTCATACTGAATACCGGTGTTTATTTTTGTTATGATATGAATTTTTAAAATACCGCAGTACCGGTGTATGTCGCTTTAATAACGATCGGAACGCGGCGCGGCGCGACACTGTTTGAGAGGGTCCTTTTTCACTGTTGCACTGTGGTGATGCACGTGTTACTAAGCGTGACTTTGAAGGTGGATAGGTAAAACTATAATTGATAGCTGTCAAATTATATTACAATGTTTCCCATACATTGGTTCACAATATCAACACAGCCTTTTGGAAAATGTATTTGTGGTTGGCATTGACATCGTTAAATAAACATGAGCACTGCACGTTTCAAAATCAAAATGCGGCGCAGGTGTTTTTATATGAATGTATCTGAAGTGAACTGACGGTCTTTAGAAAAGTTTCTTTGTTATTACGATTGAATCTTTCTTTATCTTTCCTGATAAAGCAGCGTTTATGAGCATTGCTGCTTTGTGTACAGCCGTTACTGGGGAAACCGCTATTTCTGCCGCTCCTAAATCACTGTATTATATATAAACGGAGCACTCCATATGTGTATTTATAGTGCTGTATTTAAGGTAAAGTGTTCCTCACCTGTAGCAGGGAGTGGTGATCAGGTATGACGTGCATGTAAAGTGCAGTTTGAAGTCCAGTTTCTCGTGAGTGGAGGATTCTTCAGACTACGCCAGAAAACAATCAATACGCACATGAACAATACTAACACTCCCAACACGAGAACCGTATGGAAATGTATATGTTTTCATGTGTGTAGTGGAGTTTCTTACCTTAACTATAAAGGTGAGGGTTCCCTTTAGTTTCTGAGGCATGACGATACTCTGTACTGAGAAAATGAAGCGCGCCTCGTTTGAAACCCCTGGAAAAAAAGACCAAATGCATGAGTAAAATCTGCCTGGTCAATGGCACTTTTTAGGAGTGTCGCTCTTCTGACCTGGTGGCAGTTGGAAGGGGACAGTGAGGCCATCGTGAGGTCCGGCTCCGTCCGGTCGCTGCAGTTTGGAGTTGAGGGAATCCAGTACATTGAACTCCATTGACTTGAGGAAGCTGTCGCACTTGTTCTCAAAGATGACCGACACCACAACTTTGCTCTCATCCTGATGGTTGCCCTGGATATCGTACACCTGCAAAAAAGGGAAGATTTATCAGTAGGAAACGATAAAGAGGCCTAAAACACGCAGATCATGCCAACACACGCAACACTTGGATCTCAGAGGTTAAATAAGGCCAGAAGAAATGGAGGAGTATAACAAGCCCAAAAATCTGATCAAAAGAGTTAAATGTCTTAGGTATCATCACCTAAAACAAGGGAACATTTAATAACTGATGCTTCAAGTCCGAGCTCAAAGGCGATTGCACAGTCTTACAGCACTCAACAGACTTTAGTCACAGTAAACGCCATATTTCATTTGACAAAAGAAAACAAGGCAGTGAGGGATATGGTAATTGTACAATTATATAAATATATTTGTTATAAATTAAAACTAATAGTATAACTGTATAAAACTAATACTTGTATAATATATAAAATGTATTTTTTTTTAAATTATCTATATACATACATACATACATACATACATATATATACAAAATAGAGCTACATAGATCTACATGAGTGTGTATGTATGTATGTATGTGTACACACACATTAATTATATATTTACAAACTTTTATGTTTGACACGATTAAATCAATTTGACAGCACTAATTTATATATATTAAATGTATAATTCACAAACATCGGTGTGACATGGTCTGGCCTCTTAACCTCTGTTTTTGTTTGTACATGGTGTCTATTGTGCCTAAAGTCTGCATCACAGCAAGTTAGTAGCAATAACCGTAGTTCTGTTTCTATGGTTACCTGATCAGCATCGTTCCTCATCTTTAAACATGCATGCAGAGACACATGGGACAATATATCATTCATAGACTAGAGACCGGAATTACTTAAAGCAATGAGTCAGTTTGATAAAAACAGTCGTGTCTCAGGATCGTTGGATCTCAATCACGGCTTGAGCTTCACGCTGGTGCAGGGAACACAAATAGATCGAGTCATCTCCAAATCACACTCACCATCTTGATGTAGGAGTTCTCGGCCAGCAGAGTGTAGTTGGACATGGGCTGAAACGAGATGGAGGTTGGATAAGTACAAGATAAAGTGCATTTAACAAAGCATTTAATGACACAGAGAGGCCTTCTCTGATTGGCTGGCTGGATGGATACTGACTGGCAGAGGCTCCTCGTCCTCCACGGTGCCGTTTTGCACCGAATCCTCCCCGCCGCCGTCACTGTGATGGCGATGATGGTGGTGGTGGTGGTGTCGCTTCTTCTTTTTCTTCTCCTTCTCCTCCTTTTCTTTCTTCTGCTTCTTCTTCTTGTGTTTAGATGATTTCTAAACAGGAAACCAATAAACAGTTAGCTTAATCTGGTTTCAATAGAGCATCATTTTGGAGCATACTGGGTTGTGGAAGTGTTTTTCTGACGATTTTTTCAACATTACTGTCATTCCTAACCTAAAAGTACATGAAAACCAAGAAAAAAAAGAAAAGAAAGGAACATGTCATGTGACCTGTTCATCCCATTAAGCATTGCAACTGACTAAATTGAATCAGCAATCACAGTACAATTTAAAACAAATTATAATAAGTCAATGATTTTAAATATAAAATACAATTATATTTCAAGTCTATTGCAAAATTCTCAAACATAAGTCACAATGCATTATGGGAGTCCATCCATCCAATGTATACATGTGTATATCCTTTTGATCTTTCATACAAAAATCGAACCTTTCATTGAATCAAAAGAATTGAAAGTGGGTGGGGGGGGGTCACATTATGAAACTGAAAACCTCTGGAATGTGATCAAGAGGAAGATGGATGGTCACAAGCCTTAATTTTTTCCAGAGCGGTATATAAAACATTTGCGTAAGACCCACCGCGTCCTCTGGTTCCGTGTCTTTAGGCTCATCAGGCTCAGATTCTGCAGCAGCCGCAGAGCTCGTGTCGACAGCAGCAGTAGAAGAGGGTGCCGTCACTTCCTGTAAACAAACATCCATTAAAATGTGTTAACATTCATTAAAAACATGAACAAAAAACCTTCCACAAAGACTGAAGAATGATCATCTAAACTATGAATCATGCAGAATTAACAATATCATGATTAAGAAGGGAAAGAAAGTTGATTTGATGAAGTTGGATCGTCACAGTGGGAGAAAATGGTGAAAAAGTGGTGAACCTGCAGTGAGAAAGTGATGGTTTTGTTTTTCAAGAGTCAACACTCTGTTTGCATTAGAAGGTACCGAACTATGATGTTTGTGCAGGTAAAAAAAATTACATCAAGTAACTTCATTTGATTCATGGGGCAAATACTTGTGGATATGAGCTGTTTGACTGGAACCGCAAGAACTGTCAAGAATCCTGACCATTTATGATGATTCAGACACAATCATACAGGAGAAGTCTCTCACACCAGTCATTAAGACACATTTACACGTGCACACATGCATCCCTAACTAAAACAAGCATATGCAAACAGACAAAAATGTGCGAGACCTGTGAAAAGCAGCGAAAAGAGACAAAGAGAAGTCAAGAAACGAGAGAGTCCAGAGAGAAAATACAAAACAGACGCTCATTAACAACACGGCAGACTGACAGCGGTATGAGCAGAGGGGGAGGAGAGAGCGTGAGGGACCGGACCTGGGCGGCGGGGGGAACAGGAGCGCTAGAGAGCCAGAAATCCAGATCCGAGGCCTACAACAGAAAAGGCAGGGTGGGGAAAATGAGTCGAATCCAGTTTGACTCCAACAGAACCCCAAACAAACGCTCTGACAACCTCAGAAAACAAAGTAAGCATATATTCCATCACCATGTTTGTTGTGGACACTTCAATATTTATGTTCACTTTACATATCAAATTTAGATTTTTTTTTTTATATGAATTATATTACTATTATTAGTATTCAATTAATTTAGAATTGTATTAAGCAAAATGTAGACATAATTTGTTTTCATTTAGGCAAAAATATTTTGATTTACACTGCCCTCCCTTTTGATAGCTATTTTCATAGTGATTCATAGTCATGATTATAACTAAAATGAACAATCAATTCATTGTTAAGGTCAATACTGCAAAATATACATGCAAGAAACCTAATAATATTAATAATAGCTTCTTTATACTACAATTTAAATTAGGTACAAACCGATATAAAAACTGACCGATACCGATAATTCTTTATATTTCAAAGCAGAGAACCGATAAATTTAATTCAGAATTTTATGTCACTTATATGACAGACTTGCACTGCTCGTGTTGCACTTAACTGGATTTTTCTGTTTTTGAAGTGATTCCAATCATATTTCAAGCAATTCAAAACTATCATGGCGAACAGAGCACATCTGAAGTGTCTTAGCTGAAGGAAATAATAGATTATTTATCGGCTTTAACTTAATATATTGGCCAAATTTTTTTATAGGGCCAATGACGATAACATTAAAAATAAACATATATCAGCCGATACCGATATGGTGACCGATATATCGTGTAACCTTAATTTAAATAAGTGAATATTTTATTTCAATAAATGGCATGATGTTTTTATATTGCATTGCAGGCAACAAAATTCATACAGTGCTATACTAAAATTTATACAAACAGATATTTTCTTATTAATAAACACATTAAATCATATTTTATTGTATTTCCAATGTATTTTAACTAATTTAAGCTAATTAACTACGAAGATATTTTATTTACCATTAATCCACTAGTTGATGTTAATAATAATAATAATAATAATAATAATAATAATTATTATTATTAGTAGTAGTATTAATATTATTGTTTTTACTATTTGTAAACAGACT
The DNA here is from genome assembly GCF_963993115.1 of Abramis brama. Taxonomy (NCBI): domain Eukaryota; kingdom Metazoa; phylum Chordata; class Actinopteri; order Cypriniformes; family Leuciscidae; genus Abramis; species Abramis brama. The sequence continues at coordinate 19,051,558 of NC_139968.1, read as the reverse complement.
ATTGTTATATTAGACATGTAATTGTTATAACAGGTATTCTATTATAACAACTACAAATTAAAAAAATATATACCGGTAGATATGACATTCTACCAAAAAAACTAAACATGTTTTCAACTTTGGACTACAGTTATATAATAACATGTATGGGTAAAGAGAATAATATATCACTACATTTTAGGTGAGGATACCTGCATACTCTCATGCGTTTATGCTAAAATAAATTTAGTTGATATAAATAATAGGGATGCACCGATTGGGAAATTCTGGGCCGATACCGATGTTTAACATAACAACTTGGCCGATGGCCGATGCCGATGTTTTTTCTTTTTGTTATTTATTCCTTCTTTTGTGCCATGGAAACATACAAGTATTTCGGCTCTTGATCACACTATCCTAGAATGAGCACAAATTCAATCAGACCAATTTATGAAACAAAAACAACCTTTAATGTCACTTTCTGGTTGACATTAGTTATAACCTTATTTATGACAAGTTCTTTTTCAGTGGTTATGAGGAGCAATATGAGAGAGAAATTTGGTAATCATTGTCTGACCCAACAAAAAACATTCTAATATTCATTTTATTTTTCGTGTTCGCATTTATGAGGGAAAAAACGACGTGTCAGTTCTCTGTTACGGACGTGAGCGCTCTGAAAGCGGCACTAAAAGACTGCTTTAAAACTTTCACAGAGACCTCAAACAGAACAGCTGCCTTTCTTTAAATTGAATTTCGTTTTGAATTAATTATATCTTAATTTTAATCAATGTTTCATAAACCAATTGCCTGGATTTAATAAATAAGAATTAAATATAGCAGAATCACGACATGGAGGCGCCGGCGAGTGAACTGGAGTTTGTCTCATAAATGAACCGAAACTCAGCGTATAATGCACATTCACATTCACAGCGTATTTAGACACATTTAGATTCATAATCATTACTTTTACCGGTTCTTTGTGGCAAGCTTTATGCGTGCGGTCGTGCGCTTGAGTGCGGCTATATTACGTAAACGCTCATTATCCTGTAGGCTATATAAGTAATTAAATTAATATAAAGGGGCGATTTGTTCACGAATGACTTAAATGAACAACTAGCCTACTAATCGACTAGAAAAAAACTTTTAGTCGGAAGCAGCCCTTATTACACATATTTTCGAACAAGAGCAACAGGACATCTGGGTTGAGCGAGCGACCCCGCGGAATGAACGAGCGGAGCGGAATATTCAGAAATGCGCTCTCCACTCACGAGCTCTGATCGAAACAAACCCGAAACTCACTGTCTGCTGAACTTGCGCAGAAACATCAAAATATAACCAGTTTTTAAAAATGGTTTTTAAAACTACACTATTTTAGCACAAATTATGAGCTTATTGGCGACAAAATTAGAATATAGTAAAAGTTTTTTTTTTTTTTAAGTTTTGGGTGGGCCTGTTGAAAAGTGGGGCCGTGCCTGAGCTACAGGACATCGTCTTTCAAAACATAACCTGCGCGAAAGAGAGAAAAAAAATGAATGCGTAATTGTACCCAGCACTTCTGAAAATGCACTTCCGAATGCATCTCTGTCCCCAGCACATTTCAAACCAAACTGACGCCCATGTGACATCGGCGAATGTCATTTTTATTTCCCGATGGCTGATGGCAGTTAACGAGGCAAATATCGCCCGTTACCGATGTTCAGCCGATGCATCGGTGCATCCCTAATAAATAAGCTTGCTTGATTGAATTAACACTAAAAATGAATTGTCCAGTAATCATTAACAGCCCTAAAGGGCAGTATAGACTGCAGGTGGCCACTAAAACAAATGCATGTTCATGCTTTTTGTCTTTATATAGAAACGATGACTCTTGTGGCAGCCCAATTAGTTTCAACAAAGTAATGGAATATTTCAAAGCGGTTTAAATAAAGCAAATTCCGAAAGTTAGTGATGAGGAGGGTATAAGACAAGCTTTTGTATCATAATACTTAACTATTCATTCAAAAACAATCATACCTCAGCAGATGTGGGCGGGGCTGCCATCTCTTTAGTGTCCTCTGATTGGATGGCCTCTTCTGGCTGGGACTCCATCAGCTCCTCCTCCACTTCTTTGTGTTTCTTCTTTTTCTTCTTTTCCTCTTTGCTCCTCTACAACATCAAAATCATCATCATCATATGAATATTTATGAAACTAATGTTATACTGCATTTAAGCTCTCAGAACATCTCACCTTCCTGTCCTTCTCCTTGTCTTTCTTCTTCTCTTTCTTCTCCTTACTGCTCTTCTTCTTGGACTCCTGTGGGATGCTCTCGTTCTCTCGGTCCTCGGCAGGGCTCTTCAACACCTCTGGACGGTGGGTCCTCACGGGAAGCTTCTCGCTGTCTGCAAGCGGCCTGGAAAGAATAAGAGAAAAAGAGATTAGATGGACAGAAAGAAAAGGAGACAGTGAGCGAGAGATAAGAGGGACAGTCACATGGAAGCTAGGAAAGACTTCAGCTTATTCAATATACGGTTCAAAATTCTAAAGGCCTTTTTGCAACAAGTCTGATGTGACAAAGTGCCACAAAAAAGTTGTAAAAAACAACTTAGGATGCACCAAAACAATCAACACCATTTTTCTTACAACTAGTGTTGAGAATTGGTCTAATGTAACAAAACAAAAAAACTCTACTGGAACTGAATGATTTTAATTTGTTTAACTTCTGCATTTCTACACAAATATGAACAAAATATATGAACAAAATATGGTTTTAGTGTGCAAAGGCAAAATAAATTAGGTTGCGTGTTTGCAGTCGGTCAAAACGCTCCCAAATTTAAACTCATTAGTTGATTGAACTGGTAAAAAAAAAAAAAAAAAAACTAAACATAAAAACAAACAAATCTAAACAAAACAAAACGAAAATAAAACGAAAACTGACCTAGCCTCCAAACACCACAAAAGACAAATAATTGAATTGATATATTTTTGACTGTGAAGGGGTTTGCTTTGTTAATGTGGTGCATTTGTTTTCAAGATTCAGATTTGGTGTAAAGAGGCCATTAAAGCAGGATTCATTTTCCTATACAATAAAGCTACAAACAGGAGAGGTTTAAAACCCGCGCTCAAGTTTCAAGAGAAAAATTGAAGCCAAGCAAGGCTGTCAACGCTGGCATATATTTACACTACCGTTCAAAAGTTTGGGGATAATTTGATATATATATATTTTTAGAATTAATACTTTTATTCAGCAAGGATGCATACAGTTGATCATACGTGTCAGTAAAGATGCTGTTCTTTTGAACTTTCTATTCATCAAAGAATACTGAAAAAATGTGTCATGTTTATCATAAAAAAAATGAAGCACAATGGTTATTAACATTGATAAAAATAAGAAATGTTTTTTCTTTTGAGCAGCAAATTAAACTGATTTCTGAAATGTCATGTGACCCTGCAAACTGCAGTAATGGCTGCTTAAAGTAGCTTTGCATCACAGGAATAAATTGCATTCAAATAGAAAACAGTTATTTTAAATTGCAAACATATTTCACAATATTACTGTTTTTTAAATCAAATAAATGCAGCCTTGGTGAGCAGACCCCAGAGTCTTAGTGACCCCAAACTTTTAAAATGGAAGTGTACAATTTATAGCATTTTGACCACAGCCAAAACCCAACTAGCAGGGGAGCTGATCAGTCATGCATGACGCATTCTTAATAAATTTTAACACTCCAGCAGTGACATACTGCAATTGCCAGGAAAAAAAAAGAGCAACGGGTGTTGGTAGTTTGGGCAGTGGATTCCGTTGGGTCATGTGACCACAGGAAGAACTCACCTTGAGCTAGCACCAGATAGCAGACTTTCAGGAGGGCAGATGCGTGCGTGCATGAGGGAGAGAGAGATAGAGAGAGCAGTGTGTGTGAGAGTGTGGAGAGGAAACAGGAGAACTGGAGAAAGTTCTTTGATACCAGAACACGGAAAACCCAACAGATGCAAAAGACAACTAGAGTCGTTTCACATCTGTATGAACAGAGATTCGGGACTCATCGATCAGCATCTGCTAAAAGTGGTTTAAATGAATGACAGCGGAGAGAAGCATGAAACTGAAAATAACTAGAAGGAAATCGATACTGAAAATTAAGTGGGAATTAATTTCCTCTACAAGAGTGTCTTGTACCAAACAATGGAGACGAATCAATGAGAATTCCTGAATTGGAGAACAAGGAAATAAGAGTTTAACGTGTAGCTAGCGATGCACCAAAATTGAGACAAGTTTGGGGAGGCCAAAATCATTAACAAAAACCATAGCTATTTGTTCCATCCACCTATTTAAGCGAATTTTGTGATAACGCATTTATAAAAATATATATAAAAAAAAAACCGCTGGATGGAAATGCCAAGACATAAATTCTAAAAATACGAAAAAACGTATGCGCTCAATTCTCAATTGAGACATAATATGAAACTGTGATGGAAACACATTTACCAAATAAATTCCTTGATGCGCAACAAAAAAAAAACCTATGTGACTTTTCCCTGTAGATGTGATTGGATAAAACTCATGTGACTTTGCCTCAACAGTGGATGTGATTGGATAAAACTACAACAGGTAAACATGTCAGCAGTGTGGATGCGCTTCACCATGACCAAAAATTACGCTAGAGTAGCCATTTAAAAAATTAGTTTGGCTGAAATATCAGAAATATAAATTTACTACGACTCTGAACAGCTCTGAGCAGCATAAAGAGTTCAATTCCTCAAATTTTTGGGTTTTGGCTAAATGAAAACCTTAAAGGATTAGTTCACCCCAAAATGAAAATTTCCTAATAATTTACTCACCCCAATGCCATCCAAGATATCCATGTCTTTCTTTCCTCAGTGGGAGAGAAATTATGTTTTTTGAGGAAAACATTTCTGGATTTTTCTTCTAACAATGGACTTCATTGGTTACCATCGTTTTTAAGTCCAAATCAATGCAGTTTCAAAAGTCTTTGAAGTGTTTAAACGGGCTGTACGCGATCACAGCTGAAGAAGAGGTTGTTATCTAGCGAAACGATAGCTCATTTTCAAAAGAAAATTATAATTTATAGACTTTTTACCTTCAATAGTTCGGATTGAGCTGATCAACAAACGGACAGGGAACTACATCATCACGTTGAAAGGTCACGCCGGCGCCGGCAATACTATTTGAACTACTATTCATATTCATCAGAATGTTATTCATATACTATTCATATTCATATTCACTGAATACTATCACTATATATATAATAGCAAACAATACTATTTGAACTATCCTCCTACGTACGGTCGCATTGTAAACAGTGGGGCGGTACTTCCGCCGGCGCGGCGTGACCTTTCAACGTGATGATGTAGTTCCCTGTCCGTTTGTTGATCAGCTCAATCCGAACTATTGAAGGTAAAAAGTCTATAAAAAATAAAAATTTTTTTTGGAAAATGACCTATCGTTTCACTAGATAACAACCTCTTCTTCAGCTGTGATCGCGTACAGCCCGTTTAAACACTTCAAAGACTTTTGAAACTGCATTGATTTGGACTTAAAAACAATGAAGTCCATTGTTAGAAGAAAAATCCAGAAATGTTTTCCTCAAAAAACATAATTTCTCTCCCACTGAGGAAAGAAAGACATGGATATCTTGGATGGCATTGGGGTGAGTAAATTATTAGGAAATTTTCATTTTGGGGTGAATAATCCTTTAATTTCGGATTCAGTAAAAAAAATATTTTGGTGCATCCCTATTTGTAGCGCATATATGAACTGTAGATGGTGACGATGTGGTACATACTTGTCCAGATCGATGTCCAGAGCTTTATGAGGATCATTGGGATCTTTATCGTCATCGTCACTCGGTAAGGCATTCTGGGAACAGAGACACGCACCAACATTACTGCGGATAGTTTTGTGGATAACACTTTTAAGCACTCCAAAGTGACAGCTGCCCACCTCTGGCATTTCCTCTGTGACTATGTCCACTTGTTGAGCGGGCGTGATGTCTTCCTCGCTCTCAGGACCCGAATCCGCCTTCTTCCCTTTCCCTCGCTTCTCCCGCTTTTTCTTCTTATCCTTCTTCTTCTTATCCGCCTTGTCCTTCTGCCGACGCTCCTCCTCCAGCTTCACGTACTGGTCGGACATGGGCATCCCTGGACCAAACGAAGGACAATGAGATGAAAGAGTGTTTTTTTATTTGGTCTGCTGAAGCGAATTAAATGTTAAGCGTTGTAGACTTGCTCACCTGGGACTTTAAGAGGCACACTAAGGTCGATCTGCACCACCGGAATGTGTTCTACACCTGGCGCGTCGAACACCTGCAATTGTGGAAAAAGTTAAAGGAAATAGTGATGGGAGAAACAAAGCTTTTTGGAGTTCTGAATCAATTTAACTAGATCAAAGCGTCTAGTGGCGAACCTTTTTTGAAATGTTTCAAGGTTCAAAACAGAATGATGTAAATAAAGTCTCATTTGTTGAAATCACGACCGCAGAAATGATCTGACCGCGTACCTTCTGAGATGATGGCGAGGCCTTGATGTAGAATGGGTTGTTGGCCTGTTCCTGCTTCCTGACTTCCCTCCTCTGTTTTAAATCAGGCGAGTTTATTTAGGTACAGTTAGGACAACTATATTTTTATATTTTCTAACGGTCTGAATGCACTTACCCTGGCCAACTCTTTCTCGTCCACCTCAGTGTGTCTTGTTCTGGAATGTTTGGGTTCCTCTTTAGCGAACACCGCTTTGGGCTTCTCGTCCTCAGACTCGCTCTCTGACGGAGGCTCATTGATCCAGGCGTCCAAATCCAGACTGAAGGCGGAAAAACAACAGTTGTAAGATCTTTTCCTGTCGATTCTCTTGCGATACACTCAAGAAAGGCTCACCCTTCTGGTATAGGCACTTTCTTCTGGGCCTTGGGGGCCACGGGGTTGAGCTCTCCGGCGAAGAGAGCCGTCACTTCGTCGGCCACCTCCACATTCTTCTGCTGCAGCTTCTGGATGTACTTCACCAGCTGGAGGATGCAGGACGCCTGTGGAGGAACATCACGGTTAATGTTGCAGAATCTGTGTGAAATTATGTCATATTGCTACTAAGCATTGCAAATAAACAATATCACAGTGTGTACACACAACTCAGTTTCAAAGTCGTATTATTGGAATTGCTACCCATGAACAGCATTTTGCTCACACGCACAATTGACTCCAGTGGAGTTTGACATTAGCACGTTGCTAAGCTAAAAGCTCATTACTCAAACTAGATAAAGTTTAATGTTGGTTTAAACATCAGACAGAGCAATAAAGACTCAAATAGACCATATCAGAACTTTTCAGACCCCATTAACCCCCCCAAAACCACATTACACAGCATCAGACCACTTTAAACATTCTTCAGTTGCACAATAATCCACATTAGCATTGCTAGCTTGTTTCTAGATTGCTGTCATGTTTATCACATTGCTAACATATTGTACTAATTTTTTATATGTTTTAACATATCGCTTGCATGACTTGAGCATGTTGCTTGCATGCTTCTAAAATGACTTAATATTGCTCATGTTTCTAGCCTATTGGCACGCTAATAGGTTGCTAGCATGTTTTAACACAATGCTAGCATGTTGCAACATGATGCAATCATGTTTTAGCACACCTTAGCCTTCTTAGATCTTGTCACTACACACAAGCAGGAAGCATTTGAAAGCCTCTTACATTTTTGCCAAAGCTGGGCATCTTTTAAAGTCACCATGAAATCAAAATTCTTATTTTTATGGAACATTGCATTTTATTATAAATGATTTATTCATGCACATCATTATTTTATAATTAATGTGCCCTTGTAATCATTCATCAAAATAACTTCCCCCTCCCTCTTGCAGTGACATCTCTTCTCTGATGATGCGGGACTGCCTGTCACTCACATGAAATCGTCCAATAGCAAACCACAACCATCCAATCAATTCCAGATAGAGACAGAGTGTATTTAGGCCACGCCCACACCGTGGGGGAAAACAATCCAACAGTCTCCATTGACTTTGCATTGCGAGAGGCTGCCTCCTTGTCATTTCTGACTTATAACAAAAAACAAAACAATGTCGAAAAGCTGCTATGTGACAAGGTGTACAGCAAACAAGCTAAAAAACCCAGAAATAAGTTTTTATAATCTGTCGACCCCAAAAAACAAACATTTAAGGACACAAAAATGAAACAGAGCGCAAGGTGTCATATTACTCTGAGAACTACGTCCACTGGAGCAGGGAACGTAATCGGCGACAGTATAGCTTAGCTTACAAAAATATAATATATAAAACTGACATTTGGATATTTGACTTACCAGTGACAAAATGTTTACTGCATTTTTTAGTGCATAGGCCTACTGAGTGTCAGGATCCCAATTTACCCATTCGTTCCAGCCTGTACCCACTTTTGTGTCCTTAAACGCTCGTTTTTTGGGGTCGACAGATTATAAAAACTTATTTCTGGGTTTTTTAGCTTGTTTGCTGTACACCTTGTCACACAGCAGCTTTTAGGCATTTTTCTGTCTTTTGTTATAAGTCATAAATGACAAGGAGGCAGCCTCTCGCAATGCAAAGTCAATGGAGACGGTTGGATTGTTTCCCCCCCGGTGGGCGTGGTCTTCAGATTATGACACGTTGCGCTCTGTCTCTATAGACAAAATCAAGTCCCGCCCAGCATTTTTTCCGCTCTTGAAGCCGTTTCACTCTGATATACGTCACAATAGGGAAGAAAAGACTATCGCAATTTCAGTTTCATGCTGACTTATCAATAGATCTTTTCTTTCATATTGTCACATACATCTGAATGTAACAGATTATCAGAAAACAAAAATGAAGGATGGGACCTTGGTTCTCTTCATCGGTTGTTGATTGGATTTTGAGATTTGGGTGTTGAATTTTTATTTCATGCTGAATTCCTCACCCTCTCCTGCACTTCCAGGTTGGCACTCTGGACGAACAGCGGCAGTCTTTCTATAAGCAGCTGGCTGGTCTCCTGCGCTGCCTGGCTGTCGGTCTCCCCTTCGTGCTTCTGCAGCACGGTCGCGAACAGCTTGGCAGCATTTTGTACGTACACCGCCTGGATGTGACCGGGCAGGGTGGCCACTTTGGGTCTCAGCATGGCCTCCAAGGTCTGCATGGGGTCCTCCAGATGCCTGGGAGGAAAGGTTAAACGTTAGCATTTTGTTAACATGTTTAAATCTTGAACCTTTCCAGCTTGTCATCACATACTCTGAGAACTCCCCGCAGATCCACGCAGCGGCGTAGAGAACCTCGCAGATGCCGTTGCGCTGCGTGTTGCCGGTCAGCAGGTGTGCGTTGTCCAGCAGAGTGGCCATCTGAGCCACGGCGAAGCCCCGGATGGCTTTGACGCGGATGGCTACGTCCAGCATCTGAGAGGCGATTAGGTGGCCGTGCCTTGTGCCCTCCAGACGAGTCAGTTCTACCAGGATGCTGATGTACCTGGAAGACAGATAATGTTGTGACTTTGTATCGAACTAACAACATATTGGTTCAACGCAAGACAGAGGGCAAGGTCTCTTTCCCTCAAGGGCTGGTTAACACAGAACAGTAGAATGGAAAAAAGAAAAAGGTCTTGGGAATACAATTGGGGACGATACACAGAGAACGTGTATTTTCTTTAAAAATGTGAGCCATGTGACAGTGGAATGGGGTAAGAATGCAAGGTCCAATATTTATCAAATTGTATACATTTATATATATTATATATTTTATAAATTAAATAAGATTTGAGGCATTGATTCAACATGTTCAATTATTCAATTCACCAAACAAATTAACTAATTTTAACTTGAGTGGCACATTTTTAGAACGCAATGTCATGCGCAAGACACTGCAAAATGTGAGGCGTGAGTAAAATAGTCAAAGAGATCCGTTTTGCACATGTTTACATAGAAAAACAATGGAAAAGCAGTTCAGTAGGCCGCATTTACACTGCAGGTCTTGATGCCCAATTGCGATTTGACGACTAGATCTGATTTTTTTTGACGACCTACTGTGACCCATATCCGATATCTGCATTTGCACTATACACTTAGTGAAACAACCCAAGGTAGACCTAATGACCCGGAAAAGCTTAGCATAAAAAGGAAGTAAAAACAATGTGATTTGCAATGAATGCGGATAAAATGATAATACAAGCTTCTGCTTTCCGAACCATCTTTAAAGGTCAGCAAAACATTTGGTTTAGCCTTCATCCACCATTGAGCCATTGAAGAGTCATGTGATTGCAGTTGGTGTCCACCCAAGTTGACGTAATTCGCCACCATCGCTTTTTCAATGGTGTACGCATTTGACGAAAATATCCCATCTGTCCGCTTACATGACGCAAATGCACGTATCCGATTCATATCAGATTTATTTCCACATGTGAATGAGGTCTGAAACCGATCTGAGAATATCGGAATCCATGTGCTTTTTTCCTGCTTACATGTTTGTGGGTCACATGGGAGGAAAAAAAAAATATATAAATCGGAGTTGGGTCACTTATACCATGTAATGTAAATGCGGCCTTGGTGTGTCCTTGGCCGTTTAGTCTTACCATTCAAAGTTTGTGATATACTGGTAGTTGCTCTGGCTGCAGATGTCAATGATCTTGGTGAGCAACTCATCTCGGTAAGTGGTGCCTTCTGCTTTGTCCACATGCAGCATGAGCTTCTTCACAATCTCCATCAGGTTCTTCTTCGAGACCTAGACACATTTTAGCAACCCGTTATAGTTTGAGGTATCTCCAGGAACAGGATTGGGCACCCCTGAGTTAGAAGAACGTAAACAAACAATTGTCGAACATACCATGCCGTAGAGCAGATCCAGGGCTCTCAGGCGGATAGACTCATCTTTGTCGTCCAAACACTGAAGGATCAAGTCCTTGTGCGACTGAACGGACTTCGGGTGCGTCTTCAGGATCTTGGACATGGCCAGAAGACCCAAGTACTTCACTGCAAAACACCACAGTGCCTAAGTGACTCTTGCAATGAAGCGCAGCCTCTCTGTTCTCTAACTACAGCTGTAGTGCATTTATGTCAATTGTCATTTAGCTCAGTTCTTCTATTTAGACTATTAAAGTCGCCATGTAATGGAAGTAGTGACTGACATTTTCTTCCATATTGAGAGTGAGACACATCCGAGTAAAACAGATTATTGAAAAGATTTTAAAAATGTAGGATGGGACTTGGTTCTATCCATCAGTTGTTGACTGGATGAAGGCAGATCTGAGGGGCTGTTTACATGACACCGTTTTCAACTAAAAATGTAAAACTTTATGCGTTTTGACCGTTCATTTACACGACAACAGCGTTTTGGGTGCCAGGTTTCAAAGTGCACGTTTTTGAAAGCGGTTTCCATGTAAACCACAAAAACACGAATCTCTGAAAACGATGACGTCATGCACATGCCTATTACACGTTCAATCTACAGCGTTTTTAGTCGTTTTCTCGGATCCGTGTGAATGGGGATCGTTTTGACAATGGTGTCATCTGTACGCGGAAAACTCAAAGGAAAAACTTCTCCGTTTTAAGCATATCGTTGCTCTGTAAATGTATCCTAAATGCAAGCTTGCGGTCGATTGTAAGAAAGGGGCGGAGTTTGAGCAGACTAATTGATTGAACTACCATTTCATGACGACTGCAGTCTGAAGCCTTCCGCTAAAATGTACAGTATTTTAGAACTGATACCATTCTAGCCATTTACTACTTTAAAATCTGAATATGTAAATCTACATGGAGAAAAAACAAAAACAAGACAATGGGAAAAGAAAACACAAAAACGAAGGACAACAAACACACGCACACACCCAGGAACACTCACCCCCACAAGAACACAAACGGACTTCAGTTTTGTTTTACTCTGCCAGATTTTTAAAAGTTATGTGCATTATGCATAACAGATTAAATGCATATTTGATATAAAGCCACTAATGTTTTAATTGCCCATAAAATCAAATCGACTAAATATAGATGCAAGACAGTTAGAGCCACAGTTCTGTAGTCTTGGGCCATTAGGACAGTAGGCATGTCCTCTACCGTTTAGCCTTGTTGATGCCAAAACAAAATGTACAAATACACTGATCTATTTAAGAAGCACAAGGGGCTTCAGGATTGACAGAATGCCAAAACATTCAGCTGGAAGTAAATATCAAATGGCCCTGTGAGGAAACTCTGCGGTTTTTGAGAAACAAAACATGGCAGTCCAGGATTCACAGAGCTACTCTACGGCCGGCATCACTGGGACACCAATAACTCGAACTCCTGCAAGATAATTCAGATTACTTAATGCACATGTATTGAAATATAATTGCTTTTCGGAGGAACTTTTTCTTGAAGTTCCTCAAGCTAAAAAGTTACGAATGACTCTTGCCAATTTCCTATTGAAGCACTGAGGTGTCTTCGAGTTATCCGAGATGGAGATCTACATGTACTCCATCTACAGGGCCAGAGGGGGGACTCAGAAACACACAGACAATGAGAGAATGACACACTGCAGGCATTGACAGAAGGCTCACAGTTCTGGTCCGAGTCTTCAATCAGGATTCGCAGTTTCTGCACACAGAGCTGTGGAGCGGAGAGAAAGGGAAAACAGAAGGAGAGACAAAAGGCATTAAAACCATGTTAAGAACCTTTCCACACCATCTTACATCAACGCAAAAGAGAAAGCCAACTTCAGATGGGTCAAGTGCTTGTTTGAAATCCACTTATACTTTGCAATGGCTGAATGCTGATATCTAGATACTGAGGTGGCCAATATATAATATAATTGACAATTATTCATTCATTCATTTAGCAAATACCAAAATGTATTCAATTGTATGCATCTGAATATATATGAATAAATATTTGTTTAATATTATAAAATTTAAAACATTGGCCCAATATTTGCTAGACTAAAATTCTTTATTATAACAATAATATTAATTCTTGTGCGTTAGATGATTTGTTTCATCATTAATTGTAAAATATATGAAAGGACATATACTACTAAATATTTATCAAATTGTACACATTTACATGCATTTTAAATATTTTATTAATTAAATACAATTTGAGAAATTGGATTTAACGTCCAATATTTATCCAATTCGCAAAAAAATTATAATTTGATATGTTTGTGCTTTAGATAACCTGCTTCTTCGTTTTTTCCTTAATTGAACAGTAGGAAATTAAATGAATGGAGACATAAAATAATATTCATCCAAGGACATGAAGTATCACTAACATCTTAATTGTGATATATCGCTATATGATTTTATCAACACATTCTTTTTCTATAGCATCTCCATAAAGTAAATAAAGGCCTGTTCACACCAAGAACGATAACTATAAAGAAAACGATAAAGTAGTTCTAAAAAACGTTCTCAATATTAAAGAATAGCAGAGTTCACAGCACAGCTATAACGATAACAGCACAGAGAAACAATATCGTTGGAATCACTTTAAGAGCGATTTTATCCAGCTGATGAACGATAACAACATTGACAGCCAATAAGAATCCACCCTGCTTTAAAGAGCTCAAGGATTTATATTGATAGACAAGCACCCGGTTAGAATAAACAGAACGATATCGTCCGCTGGTGTGGGCTTTATAGTTATCATTCTTGGTGTGAACGGGGCCTTAAATCTGACCGGATATTTCCGTGAACATAAAAACTGCAGGTCATATTGAGTAATGTGACAATGGCTCACCTGTATGCTAGCACTGTGATTGGGCATCCCAGAGGACAGTGAGATCAGCACTGAGGTAAAACAGGAGAGAGAAAAGACATCAATGGTGTTGTTAAGAAATATGTGTTGAGTACAACACCGGGTCACGGCACCAAATAATACTGACCTGCTATGACAGTGTTGACACACTCATACAGAAGCGACATGGCTGAGGTACTGAGAGGTACAATGAGAGTAAGGACAAGAGAAAAAAAAAAAAAAAAAGAGAGATTATATTTAACCCTAATATTTTTAGCCAGCTTTAGTGCTTTGGTGTGTTTTAGTATCATTGTTACCTGTGGATGAGGTTTGTTAGGGGCTCGATCAGCTTCTTTCCCAAACGAGGCTCCAAAGGAGTGAGAGCACCAAACTAATAAAAAAATAAAAAAAATAAAAACACACACGGAAATCTCATTACAAAAAAAGCGTTGAATCTGTCCCCTTTAACCCTAAATGCATCATAAATTATCAACATGATTAATGTACTACATGCCATCTGTCACTGATTGATAGTTTATAACTTTTTAAAAAGCAAAAGGCCTTTTAGTATCAAACTGCCCTCCGGTTGTGAAATACATGCCATTTTGTTGTGAAATCTTACATAAAAGGAATTATTATATTGTTAGTATTATTTCAAAATGAAATCAGCATAGATTTACTTAATTATCCATATATCATTTTTAGAAAAATCTTTTGATGAACATTTAGTCGTCCATCATCCACATCATTGTATTGCATTGCATTTTGTGTTTTGATCCACGATAAAAAACAGCTTTGATCATAAAACTACACTTTAAATTTCATCTTACTGAGACATATTATTGGCAGATATAGAGTGACAACTGATATGTATTGCATTTTATGCAAGTGGTCTGCTATGCTATTGTATATGGCTGTATAAAATATCAGCAACTGCGCCAAATCAGTTTTGGCCTCGTTTTGTTTTTCCTCCTCGACTATAAATGAGCTCCATATACTCCTATATCATACTATATGAGCCATAAAAGCCTGTTGTATCAAATATGATACTCAACTTTTTAAAAATTGTGCCTAAAGTTTCAATAAACCGTTACATTTAAAGGGATACTCCACTTTTTTTGGAAATAGGCTCATTTTACAACTCCCCCAGAGTTAAACAGCTGAGTTTTACCGTTTTCGAATCCATTCAGCCGATCTCCGGGTCTGGCGGTACCACTTTTAGCATAGCTTAGCATAGATCATTGAATCGGACAGGACCATTAGCATCTCTCTCAAAAAAATGACCAAAGAGTTTAGATATTTTTCCTATTTAAAACTTGACTCTTCTGTAGTTACATCGTGTACTAAGACCGACGGAAAATGAAAAGTTGTGATTTTCTAGGCTGATATGGCTAGGAACTATACTCTCATTCCTGCGTAATAATCAAGAAACTTTGCTGCCGTACCATGAGTCCAGCAGGCGTAATGATATGACGCAGCGCCTCAGGCGCTATATTCAAATCGCAACTTTTCATTTTCCGTCGGTCTTAGTACACGATGTAACTACAGAAGAGTCAAGTTTTAAATAGGAAAAATATCGAAAGTCTTTGGTCATTTTTTTGAGAGAGATGCTAATGGTCCTGTCCGATTCAATGATCTATGCTAAGCTATGCTAAAAGTGGTACAGCCAGACCCGGAGATCGGCTGAATGGATTCGAAAACGGCAAAACTCAACTGTTTAACTCTGGGGGAGTTGTAAAATGAGCCTATTTCCAAAAAAAGTGGAGTATCCCTTTAAAAAAATAAAATAAAAAATTATGACTACATCAGACTTTACAGGGTGAAAACCTGACATATATAGTTTCTTACCAGCTTAATGATCTTAATAAGGACCCAGTTGTTAGTGGAGGAGGTCATGAGTTTGAAGAACAGGGGCGCCAGGGAAAGGTAGTTCTTGGGATTTCTTCTGGCCAGTTCACAGATGACGTTCACAGCCGCTGACTGGACACCTGGGACATACACAATCAAACGTTCAGGTGGAACGCCTGAAATATTAGCATTTAGCGAGCCACATTAAGATGATGATTCAGCATTTGTACCGGGATCTGGGTCCTCCAGCTTCTCCTTGAGTCGTGGGAAGGCAGGACGCAGGGACTCAGGGTACTTCAGGAACACTTTGTACATGATCAGCACTGCCTTCTTGCGAATGTATGGTTTAGTGTGGGACATCTGAAATGGAGGAAGGGTGAAAAGGAATGAATATGTGCTGAATGTCAATATTTGCCTTGCATAAACACTCTGAATGGCTTTACCAAAGTCATGATGTCATTGGCCAGGTCACGAGCCAGGTCGGGGGTCACAAAGCAGGAAAGGCCAGTCAGAGCCACGCCGGTGTCGTACTGGTTGGGACTACTGAGATCCTGGTGAGAGATGATGAAAGCATCCTATAGCAACCAGCATAATCAAAACAAATACAGGTGAACAGGAAGTTTAAAAAGCACCTTGCGGATCTGATTGGTCGTCAGCATGATGACATCAGTGCCCTCATGAAAGCATTGCGATGCCGCAAGGTAGCCGATTCGCTGAAAACGAGAAGAAAAAAGGCATTTGTGGACCAATGTTGCTAACTAAAACTATTGAATTGTTGCCTTGGCAACTAACTGAGATAAAATGTAAAGTACTAAAATAAAAAAAACTGAAACAAAAATAAATGAAAGCCAAATATAAATAAATAAAAACCCAGTAACACTTTAGTATAAGGTCATATTGGTTAATGCATTAGCTAAAATGAACTAACAATGAGCAACACATTTACAATATTTATTAATCTTTGTTAACATAAGTTAAAAATACAACTGTTAGTTCATGTCAGCTCAGGTCCATAAAGTATTAACAGTTACTACTTTTGATTTTTATTATGCATTCATTAATGTTGAAATTAACATGAACTAAGATTAACAAATCCTTACGAGAATGAATAAATGCTTTAGTAAGAAAGTATTTTCCGTTGTTAGTTCACGTTAACTAATGTGGTTAGCTAATTGAACTTTATTGTAAAGTGTTACCAAAAGACCAAAAAAAGAGAGAAAAGTAAATAATAAAAATAACAGAATAAAAAAAGAAATATTAAAATAAAAGCTAATTAAAAATATTAATAAATAGTATATAAATAATACTAAAATAGGTTGCGACTGAACGCAAATATAATTTTTCGACGCTGCCTCTCACCTTGTAGGTGAATTTGGAGGAGCTCATCACCTCCACGATGTTGAACGCAGCCCAACTGACATCATAGCCAAGCATCTGCAACTGTTCGAAAGAGATATCAAAAGAATAAGTGATGGATTGAACTTATTTTGAAGCAGATGGGAAAGGATATCAATGATCTTACATAGGTGAGCTTGCAGACTGCGTTGGCTTTAACCGCGATGTTGTCCTGTTTGAGTTCTTGTTTGATCTCATCGATGCATGTAGAGATGTATTTGGCCTGTTGAAGGAACAGGAAGTATTGTTAGAAAGAGTGAGACAAAAATAAGAACAATGCTCTCCATAACAGCCCTGAGCATCGTTTAGCTTCCTGTTGTCAACAGCATGTCAAATCACTGCCAGACCTTAACAGAGAAAGAAAGTGTTCAAATTAAAAGAGAGTGAGATTAAACGTTTTGCCTTGTCTTTACCTGACAACATGCCTAGATAGAAATCTATCAAAGCGATATATAAAGGTGATTATCTGCCATAATTAGCATTTTTTCAAAGGTATAGTAACCTAAATGAAGTCACGTTCCAAACCCAATTTTTTCCCCTGATAAACACAAAAAGACATATTTAGTAAAATGTCCAAGCTGCTCTTTTCCATATACTGAAAGTGGATGGGGACCAGGGACACCAGGGACATAAATCTTTTCTAAAATTCAGGCAAATGGACATGAATGGAATGCTTCATGATTTTTCAGACATGTTCTCACATTAGGCTATATATATAAGCCACAATCAAAGACGCATTGTTGAAACCCAGAAGCTAAAAATAATAATAAAAAACATGCTCAAAACTAGGTCAGTATGTTTGTGCGTGTATGCGTGAAGAATCAATGGATGACTAAAAGAACTGACAAACCACAATATCTCATGGCCAGAGACATTAAATTGTTAAATGATTAAATTAAAATATAAAAAAAGAGAGAGAAGAACCTTCAACCAGCACTCAAGACACATGCTCTCTGCATCTCAGGGACACACACAAAGTGTTGTTGTATGGGGCGAGTGTGGTGGTCATGTGTCTTTAGTCATGAGACAGCCAGAGCAGTGACAGGAGGGGAAGAACTGAAGGGCTTAGAGAACCTTTACATGGGCATAACCTCTCGTTTACCACAGTGAAGGATAGCAAGACGTCTTCACTGGGGTAAAGAGTGCAAATACGTGGTAAATGAAAGTTCTCCATAAGATTTCCACATCTTTTCAAAACCCTTGTGAATGATGCATTATGGGTCGTTTAAGCGCCGAGAGAAAATACAAGGTAAACCAAGGTTGTCCAGAAGGTTCTTGTCACGTCTTTACAACATTCTTGTGAATGATGCATTACGGATAATTTCCAACCACTGAGACTGAAAAAAAAGGGATAAACGAAGATTCTCCAGGTTTTCCTGAAAAATTCTTGTGAATGGTGCATTATGGTGCACATAGAACAAATAAAAATGAGGTAAAAGACGGTTCTCTTGTCAAATCTTCATGCAGTTCTATGAATGGTGCATTATGGGTCATTTCCAACCATTGACAAAGGGTAAAAGAATGTCCATCAGAAGATTTTCCAGACCTCTTTACAAAACCCTTGTGAATGTTGAATTATGGGTACTTAGAGGCAAGAGAGGCTGAAATACAAGGAAACCAACAGGCACATCTTTACAAATGGTGCATTCTGGGTGATTTCCACTTAGCAATAATACAAAAAAAATGAGTTTTCCTGTCAAATCTTCATGTAGTTCTTATGAATGATGCATTATGGGTAATTCTCAACAGCTGAGATTCTTCAGGTTAGTGACAAATCTTCATGTTCTTATGAATGAATCTTATTCCTTCTTTCCCCGCCATTGACGGAACTTTTTAGCTTTCAGTGTTTAAGTGTTCCACGGTAGGGGCGTCATTACGCATCTTCTGAAAGAGTAGAGAATCTCCGGATCAAAACAGGCAAAAAAGCAGCAGAAACAGATGATAAAACCATTGATTATGCATGTAGTATGTTATGATATGTTGTAGCCTTTGACAGCTTTTTGTTCAAAATGTAGATTTTTTTTAATTAAACATACCCACATTCAAGTGTTGATTAAAAAGAATGCATGAAGCTAGAATAAAATACAAACAAAATATTCTGGGGGCAATGAAATTTTGTATGAAAATTATAAAAAAAATAAATAAAAAAAACACCAGTGGGGAAAGAGTTATGAGTAACTTCGACCCAGTAAAAATGAAACTCTAGAGGTAAACTAGTTATCAAATTATCATGAATGATGCATTATGGGTAATTTCATCCCTGTAAGAACAAAACCATAAGGGAATAGAATGTTCTCCAGAAGATGTTCCTTGTCCCATCCTCATTCAGTTCTAATGAATCATGTATTATGGGTAATTTCAGCCCATTGCCATGACTGAAATATTTGTGAGTTAGCTAAGAGTTGGATTTGACCAGTTCAGCAAACCATCAGTCAAGTATGAAGACGAACTCAACGTTCTTCTCAGGCAAACAAGAGAGCACAGTCTGAGGAAAACCTGAAGTCCATCCATCTTTTCAAGCACTACCAGCATGTTCAAACATGCCAATGATGCCCCAAAATTACTATTCAAACATGCCTATATCAAAATTACTTGGCTCAAGCACAGCTATGGTGTCCAAAAAAACATTTAGGAGGGCAGCTCACTAGTTCTGAGACCCAGCGAGTGCTTTGGCTAAGTACACCCACCTCTTGTGGAAAACAAATATAGAGGTCTCATATGAAACCACAGGCAGAGAGCAAACAGAGCAGTGAACACACATACGCACAGTCTGACAGTTCATTCAGGAGGCTATGAATATTTCACAGCACTGTCCGCTGTTGGCCAGGTAACAGACACGGCATCTAGGTACGCCGGTACAGGTTACATTGATGAAGCCTTGCTGATACCCGACTCCAGATGTTTGCAGATTAAACAGGGCCAGGAGACTAGAACTGGAATGTTAAAGCAATGAACAAAGCAAGTTTTAAGGATGTTTGTATTTGAACGCATGGCACGCAAGGTGTGATTAAAACATGGTTTGATATTCAATTGAAATGAAAGTAGGAGACCAAAAACCAGTCAGACCAGAATCAAGATTGTAGCATGAAGTCAATGTAATCAGGTGCCAACTAACTACTTGAACAAGAATAATTAAATATCCGATATAAAAGTTTTCCAGAGCGATAACTCGGACAGCTTGCTATCTTCATAGATGAGTGGGTGCGATCATGATGCAACATTTTTTGCCACAGACTCAAGGCCACATCGGACAATGCAGATTGTTCAAGAAGGTTCACACCGTCTTTAGCACATTAGAAACGCATGGCGTCAGTGTCCAGTGTTTACTAAGTTTACTACATTTCATAACACATAAATCACTGATCTGATGTCTGCTGGAAGGTCAAACCGGTGACTAAAATCAATAAGAAACTCCAAAAAAGGGAACAGAATACTGAAGAAGTTAAAGAGGGAAAGCCCTATTTGATTAGAAATGCTCAGTTTTACAGCATCTTGTTCTCTTTTTCCCCAAAGGGAGGGGCGAGGATGGAGCATATTGCAAAAGAGAATTCAGCTTTGTCATTATAGGTGAACAGGAAGCCTACTTCCTACTTCATCATTTCATCTTTATTTCAACCACAGATCACAAAATGAACGACAAGAAGCCAACAATTTTCATCTCTAACACTGTGGTCAAACTGACAGATGTGATTTCATATCCAAGACGACGGGCTGCGTCTCAATACCTAGTCAGCTGCCTACCTAGACAACATTTTTGGGCATCTCAGACAAATTTGAAATCAAACATATTAGGGGATTAGCCTATAAGCCCGTTCGAACATTTAAAATCAAACTTTTTTTGGGCATCATATGCATGTTTGAACATTTTGGGCCTCATCTGAACTAGTGTTGTCACGATACCAAAATACGATAGGCTACCTGACTATACCAATATCGAATCGATACCATTGCAATAAACTAAAACAACAGTAAAAGTAATTGAATAATACGACAGAACTTAAAAATCATTGTTATACTAAAATAAAATTAAAAAAACATTATCAATCACATTCGCTAACCTTTAATAATTCTGAACAGTTTGGGATAAGGATCAGAATCTTATTTCACGATAATTTAATATTTTTTTAATGCGATTTTATATCACAATACAGTCATCTTAAAATATATTTTAAATTATTTTATCTTTAAAATAAGCAAAGATGCAAATTACAATCAATATGACAAATAGGCCTACAATATAAGATACAAATGAAATAAACAGTGCTTTAATATTTTTAGGTAGGCCTATAGGCTACAGTAGGTCCATTTAACATCAGTAGCATTCAAGTAAGAAATTATAATCAAATTAAAAAAAAAAAAAAACCACACTGAATAGTCTTTAAATTAACTATAGCTACACCTAATAAATATATTAAAGTTATTCAGTCAAGCAGTGGGTGATTTTCTCTTTTCTTTCGTTGTTTGATTAACATTAATCACACAGACAGCAGCAGGTTTATTACGCCTCCATCTCTATAAGAGCTGATGCACGGATCCAATACATTGGAACACCCCCAATTTCTTTCTTAAAAGAAATTTAAACCAATTAAGTTCACTGGACACACCGACTGTGTTTGCATGGATACTTGCCAGGCATTTTAGCATATTTTTGACCATTCAAGCGCAATAATCCGTGAAAGAGAACTGAATTCAAGATCGCATTCTATCTGAAGGCCAGCTATGAAATCTTTTTCGAGGCTAGTTGTTTTTAAAAACTGTTAACATCAAAAACGTCCAGCGCTTTGCTTTGCACACACATGTGCCGCTGTCACGCATCAACTCAAATTATGAAATATGGCTCTTATTAGAATGCTGTCATTCTTAAAGTTCTGGAACTAATACAACGTGGAACCCATACTGTTTTTGATAGCATGGTAACGCAATACCTTTCTAGTGCCGGTATATCGTGCAACACTCAACTGAACATTTCCATTGGACATTTGTGGGGATCATAAGCACATCACAGCATTCAAATCGACCACATATGCAAGTTACAATTTTTGACCTGAACATTTTGCATGATGTAGGTGCATTTGAACATTTAAATTGAATCACATGGCTGTTGTTCAAATATTTTGATTAAATGTTTTGGGGAATTCTATACGGGTTTGAACCTTTTGGGAATCATAAAAGAATCAGAACATTTCCATTAAATGGTGTTCGAACACTCGAATTGAACATTTGTGGGCATCTTAAGCACAGCAGAACGTTCAAATCTAACACATCGTACGCAAGTTCAAACGTTTTACAAGAACATTTAGTTCATATTGCAAATGTAGGACCATTTGAACCAAATATTTGGGCCACACAGGTGCATCTGATAGGTGTTCGAACATCACATGCATCATGCGCGTTCGAATCTTTGAATCGAACATCGTAGAACGCGCCTATGATGACGCCCCCCGAAAAGCTGTCTCCTAGATAGGCTTCTAGATAGGTTTTGTGACACGGCCAATCTCATGACACGCATAAGTGAGGCAAGCTATAGCCTATTGAATTGACATCTTTCTTTTAGCGTACCGAATCGGTTATCACATGCATAATTACACAAAGAACAAGATGGAATCAAATTTGTATTTATTTTAAAGAATATATTTATATAGGTGTCCGTTAGCAATGCTAACTGGCCTCATACATGATAAACAAAACGATGACAGACTGTTCTAACAACATTAACAGCTGTCACCTACCACACCAGGATTATTAAATCACTGAAATAATAATATTTCGTGTTTAATATATAAATATAGTTCGTTATCTAAACACATTTGACAGGTTATAGCCGGTTAGCTCACCTGAAATCAGGTGATTTGAAATCACTGACACGAGATCAACTTGATTCATTTATACCAGCTGCGTTTAAGGCATATTTACGAAAACATCCAATTCTGATTTTAATATAAAAGGAAATTAACTGATAGAAGTGTCTCACCTCATCTTCCTTATGGTTCCTAATGCCACGTACTAAATCCTGCAGGTTTTTATCGAACATCCGATCGATGCTCCCCTTTACGATCTTCAGAGCCATGATGATTTCCCTCCTGTCCGACCGGACCGAACCGCAAACACGGGCTTTATCTGAGTACTGACCGGCCCGCAGGAGCGCTAGTCTCTCATTCAGTCCCGAACAGCGGCCTGTGCAGGAGGGGTTTTGCTCTTTCTGTAAGTGCTGATCTGCAGCGGACCCGTCTAGGAAATGGCTGACAAAATGGCGGACAGGTCACCTGACTGACAAACCCATGCACACTGCTAGCGCGCGACGCGACGCAGACGCTTCCCAGCGTGTCGTTTATTGGGATTTTCACATTTTTTTCACGGATTCATTTTAATTATTTTTTATAATAATCTTAGCCAAGTTTCACATTGCATAAATAATTCTAATCAGCTAACGTTAATAGAAAACCTTACTTTCTAGACTAAGTTGAATCAAGCAGTGTTTAAACAAAAAAATGAATGATTAATCATCAAATAACTCCGTATTCTTCATTTGGGATCATTTGTAATCTCCTATTTCCTCTTTTCGTTATTTTATAATATCAAGTTACACTTTGAATTAAAAAAAATTTGTTACAAATAAAACTGTCTAGACCTCAAGCTACCGCGACGCGTCATTAGGGGTTTACGTTCGTATGACGCCAGCGCTCAGTAGACCAATCAAAGCCTTTGTTTATACAAGCAACTGAACGTGTGAGTATTCATTATAAGAATATTAAAAACTTCGCACAGAAATAAATAATAAAATAATAAAATAAATAATTAAAATGTTACTGAGCTGGTGATTTACATAACATACGCTATTTAAATAACATTAAATATTATTTAACAAATTTTTTAAAGTAATACCAGTTAATGTCATAATGTGTATGTTTGTACCCGCATTGTTCCATACTACTCCTACTAAGACTGAAACATACAGTCTATACTGTGTAGTATGCACTAGACAGTATGTTAGTATTCTATTCCAAACATGTCCAGTGAATATCCTTATAACAACATTGTCGGCCATCATGCAGAATTTTTTATTTAATCCTTCACGGATACTAAAAAAAGCTTGGACCAAGTTACATAGCACTAGAAACATGTTTATAATAAGCATGTTTTATGACATCCAAAAAAAGAATAGCATTATTGAGGTCAACCTATGCAGATGTAAGTTGTGAATATTAGAGGACCAAACAACAGACAACAAAAGGTATGTCTACAGAATTTAGTAAAAGTCCATAGACAGAGTTATTGAAATCCATACCAGACAGATCAGATGTAGATTTGTGCACTAAAAATGATGAAACTTCATGATCTCTTGTAGTGGGTGTCAATCAACAAAACCAGCCTTACTTTTCTTTTCTTTTTTTAACATTTTCCTTTTTCATAAAAAAACAAAAGGAAAAAAGTTACTCATAAAAAGCAGCTACATAGAACAAGCACAGTCTTCAAATACATTTGGGCTTCGGTGTTCCCCCCTCCCCCAGACGTCAGTGTGGTTCTGAAATGTAACGTTCCCCTTCGGCTATCCAAATGTGGTTAGTGCAGAAACATACACATCCGACATTTAGATTAAGGCGCTTGTTTGCCTCGTGACGTCTCGATTCAAAAGTGCTAATAATGTTCATATCACGTTTTATGTACAACACGAAAAACTCATGTAGGTCACAAAGGTGGGCAGACAAAAAATAACACAAATGAATGAAGGAAGCCAAAGTGTGTTTGTGAGCATAAAAGAGACAAACGCAGTTCAGCTCTCAGAAGACATCTGCTCGTCCTGTGCTCTGCTGTCCTCTTTTACGTCTGTGTCTGCTGTCGGGTTGGGCTCTGGAGAGTCAGTTTTGAGTGTTTGCTGCTCTATAGGGTCATCTGGATTAGGCCTGAAAGACAAATAAAACATTAGTCTGCATGTATTTAGATTGAATGGGCCATATATTTCCTTTTACAACGTCTTGATTTTGTCTCTACTAGAAAATGCCTTCATGTTTGAATTGAAGGGGGTGGATTGGAATCCACTGCTGCTTCAATGTATTTGTGTAAGAAGTGATTATAATCAAGGTATTAATCAATATTTTTTTTCCTTCTAAATATCACATGAGTTGGATGACTTCTCTGGAGATTTTACTTTGTTATAGAAGTTACCAGTGTGATTACTGAAATGTTATTTTCATTATATTCTTTAATGTCAGTATTTGATATTTGAATGTAGTAACATTGCTTGCCTATTTACTATTTACATTACTTGTCCATTGCTTCCAGAAATTAAATAGGGACTGGTTTTGTGTTTGAGAAAGGTCTTCAACATGTTAAAACACATAGGGGTCATTGAAGTCTATAGTTTAAGGGACCATTTGTCAGTTAAATCCTATAGTTTCCATTTAGACTAAAGTGTCCTATCCTGAGAGAAAGAACTTGTTATCTTGATGTTTTGAGACGAGACTCCTGTTTATAGTTAGAGCCTGGCCAAATCCAACCTTGGAAAAGCTGTGTGTCGGTGTGTGTGTTAGTCTTCTTGCTTACAGGTTAAGGAACCACTGGCATTATTGGAGATTGACTGAGTTGTTGTTCGGGACATGCTGGCACCCAGCAACCCAAATCTGCGACCTGGAAGGTCACGACGTGCCTAACTTCAGGGTCAGAGTGTCAGCGGCATAATCTATGGAGATATGCTTCTGTCTATCTGTATATGTGTGGAAAATTACTATGTTTATCAATTTCTTGGCCAATCAGAATCATTCAGCCTGTAAGTAATGACGTAGCTTAGACCTTGGAAATGGTATAACTGCTGTAATCTTTGTAACTGTAAGCTGGGCGGCCTACGAACTCCTGTGTGAGTCTTGAAGCTGACTTCTGCTGATGAAACTGCAAACTATCTTCAGTAAAACTTTTCTTCAATTTTTTATAATTCTGACTCCAGGTCTTCTTTTCAAACATCTGGTCCATGGGTCCTAAACTGTTAACCCCTAACAGAATGTTCAAAAAAACACTTATTTTTCCACACAATTGACATTGTTGCAGCACCTTTCTTTGTCGGCCAGTAACGCTCTGGGGTGCGTTTCCCGAAAGCATCGTTAGCCAATTTGACCAATTTGCGACAGTACGGTTTCAGGAAACAGTCGTGACTAGCTAGTATGGTACTTAAGCAGTGAGTCATGTTGTTGTACGGGAAATACACCCCTGTTTAGTTCTTGTCTCCATGAAGCCCCTCCTTCTGAAAAGTGCATTGTGCCATGATTGTTCGGCTGGACCAGTGTGTTGTGATTGGTCAACCGCTTCAACCGCGTTTCAGAAAAGCCACGGACCTTTCCATGACCGCAAGTTTCAACACACTACTAAAGCAACTCAACCAGGCCTCGCCTCATTTTTTGCATACGCCTTGGGCAGGAATTCATTAAAGAGTTTAGTTCACCCAAAAAAGAAAATTATCGGGTCAGAGGTCACTTTTTCGCCAGAACTCCCATACGGCCGTTACCAGAAGCCAGTGATTAGAGATTATAAAGATATAAATATGGATTGTATTCTGATGTGTCTGAAGTTTCAGCTCAAAATACCAGCTTGTATAAGTTTTTTAAAAAGCCGTTTTTTTGTGTGTCCCTTTAAATGCAAATGAGCTGCTGCTACCCGCACCCGTTCAGAAGAAGGCCGATCCTTTGCATGAGCTTCAGATGCTGAAACAACATAACAGCCCAATTTCTTTCAAGCAAAATGTCAATAATACCCAGTAGCGGAGTGCAGCCTTACATGTTTGAACCGGAGTCACAAATGGAGAGACTGCAACTGTTAGACTGTACATGGACGTTTCTGAATGGTTAGTGGATACATTTATGTTACTTAGTTGTTGTGGAGTTACGTTTATTCATCTCACCGACTAGCCTGTACCGTCATGTTAATCTCTAAACTGTTGTATAGGTGCTTGTGTGTGAACTGTATTAGGATGCCCACAGAGCCAGAAAATATATGCTGCATGGAGATAGAGCAGATTACGGTTATAATGTCGGACTGCTGCTTCTCACTCAGGGCGGGATCTAGTGCAGATCGTCACCAGTCATGAGCGGGGTTTCCCTACTCTTACTTAGAATAAGGGGAAATTTGAAACAGCTTGTTGTGAGAGACTGATAATGATACAATAATACAAAAAAGTATTGGGTGGATTTTTACACACACTGTGGACACACATCTGTGTTCAAACACCTTATAAAAGTGAATTTTGCATAATAGGTCCCCTTTAAATGAGGAATATTGTGGCATGTTTGTTCCAGGAAGAAAACTCTAGACTACAATCGAGGCTCTTAAGGGAGTTCAGAAACAGTGCGCACTGAATAATTCCCTCTGGAGTGACTTTGTAACAACAGCAACATTACACACTAAAGAAAACTGAAATTGTAAAAAGAACTAGGAAAATCTGTAAACTAATTATTAAAACAAGACGAAAGATGGCCGCTCTTCACCTGATGCCGTTTGGGGATTTGTTCTCATCCTGTTTCTCATGGTCTGTGGGATTGGGCTTGCTTTCGGTATCAGAAACGTCTTTTATCTCGCTTTCTGATTCTCCGTTCACTGGTTTAGAGTCGTCTGGGAGAAAGAAACAAAGCGCAAGCAGAAAGCA
This sequence comes from Abramis brama, assembly GCF_963993115.1. Lineage (NCBI taxonomy): Eukaryota > Metazoa > Chordata > Actinopteri > Cypriniformes > Leuciscidae > Abramis > Abramis brama. The sequence goes on along the minus strand of NC_139968.1, from coordinate 19,024,025 downwards.
TATTTTAAAACTGGTTTAAATGCTTGAAATGATGTGGAAACGTTCCAGATTCACAGTTTACCTGTGTTTTGTGTGTCTTGCTCATTGCTTTCTTGGTTCTTTTCATCCGGTTTTGGTTTACCGGTCTCAATCTTGCCAATAAACTGGAGCTTTAGTTTATTGTAGACTGCGGTGGCCTTCTCCATCACTGCACTACTTGCTTTGTACCGACGAATCTAAAAGACAAAAAGATAGTCAGAAGTGTGCAAGTTTTATGATGGGAATGCTATCCCATGTCAATCGCTAACTGTCAATATTACATACTGCACCTTTAAATAGTAAAACAGATTGCAAATGGAAATTTACAACGACTTTTAGGGTGTCAGGGTGTCGTTTTCCAGTTTTCTGTAAGTTCTTGTACCTTTTTGAGTGTGGCAATAACATCTGCGTTCTTCTGCAAGATGTGAGTGGTCACTTGTACCGAGCCGAGCTCATCCAAGGCCTGTAGACACTTCTCAATGTCCTACAGATTGAAAGGAAGGGGACTCACATCAGGGCGCTTTCACAAGTACAATTGTTGCTAGAAATATAGCGTCTGGCAGAGAATGATGAGTGGCTGAAACAGGGTTATTATCATTAACTAAAAAATTAATTAAAAATTAATTAACCAGAAACATTGCTTGTGTGAATCCTAGACATGGTACCTTTGCTGTAAAATTGCCAGTGTAATGTTTCCAGTCATTTTAATGGCTTTCGTGTGTGAAAGTGACTACTGATCCCGACGAAATTCAAAAGGTCATTTTGATGACATCACTACTTACTGGGTTGTCAACCTTCAGTGCAAACTTGATGTCTGTGTGGAGCTTCTGTAGTTTCTCTTCAGGTGAGGGTTCTGAATTTATACAGGGCGATAGAAACGATACTTAAAGTCTGATTGACCATAAAAATTATTTAAAAAAGGACTGAACTGCCATGAGAACGTTTCATGTGACCTTTTTTCTTCTCAACTTTCTTCTCAGGTTGACGCACCGACTTCCGTTTTGGCTTCTCGGGCTTAGACCTAGTGGGAAACAGTAATAATTAATGACATGGAGAGTCCCAAGAATTGTGCCGCAGTGGTTTTGTCAAGGTTGAGCCAAAAACCTAGGGCTAGTTCGCAAAAGTTGTTTTTTGAAATAATCTCCAATATTTAACGAACGATTTGATTGACAGCGGAGGTCCAAGAGGCAAAGTTGCTCAGAATGAGGAGTTCTATGAATGGCATGGGCGTGTGCCAAAAATCGTGTGGTATACAATCCTTTAAAGGGACTATGTGTAGCTTTTTTTAGGTATTTTATTATCTAAAATCAATATTTTTATTAATAAATATGCCCTCAATGGTGTACAAATACCTATGCCAATGATCAGACTAATCCTCGTAAACAAAGAATTTATTATCTTTATATACATGGGACGGGTAGGTCCACGGAGGCTTCCATGTAGTTCCGCCATCTTGAAAAACTATAATAGCAGAGAGGGACAAAAAGTACTAGGCCAACGCGTTTCCACAACGCGTTTTCGTTCAGAACCAGCGTCACGTGACTGAAGCCAGCAGAAGCGGAGGAGCAGAGCAGAGAGAGGCGCTTGTCACTGCCGCGGCAAGTTTAAAAGGCTGCACTGCACGGTTATTTATACACCGTTCATTCATACATATGCTGAGTCACAGGATGAGTCCTCGTCATCGAAAAAGTCCAAAATAGACCGTAAAAGGAAACGTGACCGGAGATTACAAAAACAAGGGTTAATGTCGGGATAGCTAATGCAGGAGAAAGCTTTCAAAAGAGACGCTGAAGTTGCCTGCTTTCTTCTCGACAGGTAAGTCAATGTTACGGTCTTAATTACAAGCTTTTTTTTCATTGCTTGGTTGTGTACTTTATTATATAGACAGTAGAACATTTATAGTTAAAAGTTAAACAGGCTCTTTGATGAATAGCTGCTATTGAGTAAAGTAACGTTAGAGAAGGCTCTGATGATGATGATGATGATGATATCTAACAATGCACGTACTTCAAAAAATATAACGAGTAAAGAAGGCATTACTACTAATTACCATAGTTAATGTTTTCACAGTCAGTAATTCATACTGTAGCATTCTTTTTTTCGTCATTTCAAGTTTCAGTTTGTTTTAAATAACAAACCTGTTCACCCGAAGAAAAACTGTAAGTGCTATTATAAGACATCCTGTCATAGCTTTTTGGTACATAACGGCTACCGTAGATGCAACGCGCATTTGAAAAAGTGAGGCGCTGGAGAGCATTATTCGTTTGAATGCAAAATACAATTTCACAACTAGATGGGAGAAATTCCTACACACAGTCCCTTTAAGCACGTGAAAAACACGAAGGCTCCCCCTGTGGCCGATTTCTTTAGAATTTCTCACAGGCCTCTAGGGCCGTGAGTCAAACAGCCCCAACGAATTTAGTTTCTATCAACCTCTGTTACCCTTGTCTGAAAGCTCCTCAAACTTCATTGGCATTCTTGGCACCTTGGATGATGACACCGCATGCCAATGTTCAAGTCAATCAGACTTAGGGTTGCATAGTTATAGCCATATTTATGTTTATGTTATAGCGCCACCAAGTGGCCAGTCGTCACATGCTTTTTCACACAACCACAGAATGAGCTCTTACATAGGTGTGCCAAGTTTGGTGAAAATATCTCATTCCGTCCACGAGTTATAGCCATTTTAGTAAAAGTGGCTCCTCCCACTTTGAACGTTTTGACGTTTGAGAGAGAATGAATCGAAATTTCTACTTTTTTGTGGTGATTATTGACAACCAGACTCCTGAGAATCTTGCTGCACTAGTTTGGTTCCGATCGGGCCAAAAATCTAGGAGCCAAGGATTCCAACGATATAAGAAACTTGATACACCTATGCCTTGAACCCCTAAAAATCAATTCAAGCTAAATAAACAAAAACAAAAAAACTAATACAAATGACAAACGTACGTCAAATTAAAATGAAAACTAAATATAAAAATAATAGAATACAAATAATACTAAAATAACAGTGGTGGGAAATACTGCAAATAGCACTGCGAGGCGCACAGTTGATTCGACTCAATTGATTCCAATAGTTTTGTTAGCATGTTGCTATTTGAACAGTGCAATCCAAATACATACCTCGCTTTGTGTTTCTCCTCTGATCTCTGTGGCTTCTTTTCTTTGTTATGTCTCTCCTTTTTCTCTTTCACCTCCTTCTCTTTCTTTTGCCGCCCTTTCTGGCTATCTTGACGCTTGGCCGATTTTTTTACCTAGGGAACAAACGCAACAACCCAAACGCAGTTAACATTTTGAGAAACGACACTAGTAGAAAGAGTTGAGAATGTTCTGGTGACTGACCTCTGAGGGAGGTGGAGAGTCGGAGTCTGATGGAGCAGGGATGGGGGCAGGGGGAGGTTTCTTGGATTTTTTGAGAGGGTGATCTTCCACGTCCTCATCCGAGCTGCTGCTGCTGCCACTGCTGCTGCTTCCTCTCCTGGCCTTGGTCTCTTTCTCTTTTTTCCTTTTTTCTTCCTCCTCTTTTTCTCGCTCCCGGAGCCGACGGAGCTCTTCTGCCTCCTCCCTCTTCCTTCGCTCCTCCAGTTCCTTCCGCCGCTCCTCGTCTCTCTTTTTCCACTCACTGACGCGGTCCCCCCCGCTATCGCTTCGCGTTAAAAAAACAAAGACAAACTCAAATAACCATCCATATGTTGCTCAAATTCATAGAATATTTTGATGTTCTTTGAATATCATGGGAATTGCATTTGACAATATATTAAAATCGGACATATTAGTCTGATGATGTTTCTACTAATTTTTCATATTTAAAATGAACAATTTATTGCAATTAAGTTGCAAAAACAGCTAGTTTTGTAGTTTTTGAAACTTTTTGATGTCACATGACAAGTAGTCTTATGGGAAATCTGTTACACTACTTATTATGTAGTCGGGTTTTTTTTTTTTCATCTCTTTTCCACACATTGTGAAAAAAATTGGCCAACCAATTAGATTTACGCTTAAGATCACATACCACTGGTGTAACATTAAACTATGACTAGGTGGCACTCTAAATCTAGGTTGCATATCTAAGATAGACTATCTACAATTTTTTTTTTTGCATTGGTCTGAATTTTTACGTTTAGCTTTCATGTTAGCGTGAACAAGCATTAAGGGTTCGAAAGAGGGTGGAAAATTGTCATATTGAACAAATCTTAAGGCAAGACAAATGTATTAACATTATTAGTGTAAATGTACAAGTAAAAAATGCTAGAAAGGAAAAGAAACCAAACTCACCTATCACTATCTGATGAAGAGGAAGGAGGCCTTTCTGGAGCTGGTTTGGCTTTCCTTCCACGTGGCTTTGGTGGAGGTTTCTCCGCTTGGAAAATGAAGCAAAAAGAAAAGTGTCCTTTAGTATTCTGATGTACTTGTCTAGGATTCCTGATATCCGAGTGCTGAGGATAACCGTCTCAGGTAATGTTTCCATCCACTTGCTATTCAACGCAATTACTCAACCATTAAAACCAATTATAATATATGCTGGGTTCATGTTGCAAAGCGTTCTCACCTTTCTTGCGCCCTTGAGGGCCTTTCCTTGCAGGAGGAGGTTCTGAATCGGAATCGGATTTGGATCCAGACTGCGATTCGGATCCAGAGACGGCCGGCCGTGGCTTATCGTCTTCTGATTCGCTCTTAGCAGCTTTCTGATCTGACTGGGAGCCAGAGTCTGAATCAGAGCCTGATGATGCCTTCTAAGATGATACAAAAACAGTTTAACATCAAGCAAGTATGTAATTATAGACAGCCAATGCCACTGAGGTCTTCTCACCTTCCTCCTGCCTCTGCCAGCTGGCTTTTTGCCACCTCGACCGCCCGAATCCTTCTGCGGTGTGAAGTCCTGGAGAACACATTAGTAACTTAATACAATTTTAATAGCATTTTTGGCAATAATGAAGCCATGAGGTGTTCGAGCAAATTATCGACCCAGTACAATTCCAGACAAGAATACCTGGTCGCTGTTTTTGCCGGATTCAGAGTCAGAGCTGGGTGATGGTTCCGGTTCTGAGGGAGATCCACTCTCCTCTACATCTCGATCACTGGATGATGCCCGTGTTCTCTTCACTGGTGGCCGCTGCAAAGTCAATTAAAAGTCAAAAATCAATTTAACCGTTTTTTTATACATCTTGTCCATGCAATTACAAAGTATTGAGACACAAAAGTAGTTCATTTGAGTTTTACTCCAAGTATAAAGCAGACACTCCATTGGATGTTTTGCCCAACTACATCCTTTAAGCCCAAAGTACACTTTAACACAGCCAAATGCACGGCCTTTCAAAGAATACACCGTTTGTTAGCGTGCATGAACACAAATATACGCATTAAAAGGTTTCAACCTTGTCTGGAGTGTCTGTGCTATTTTTCTCCAAAAGGTATTAGTGATAAATGTCTTTGCGCTCTTGTTTACACCAGGTCATTTATGCGTTTTTACTGATCGGATAGATATACAATATGTTAACTGTTCCATCTTGGCCACATAAATGTGTCTCCGCAAAATGAATATAAACCCAATCTTCAATTCCAGCGCTACATGCAAATTCAACGAAGTTCACGTCAATGAAAGCAACAGATATGCGCTGCATTTCATTTATTCAAGATCAAAGCACTAGTGAGATCATTTAGTCTCACTACTTTTAATGAAGATTATTGTGTGTTGAGCTTCAGGATGTGGTTTCATTTGCGGTCTTGTTTGTGTTTCTTAAGAGATTCTCTTCTCTGTGGCGAATGTGTGTTGCAGTAGCGCTGTCATATATGATTACTAACATGTTGCGGTTTTTTTTTTAACCATTTTGAGAGGAGTAAAATTCACATGTGGCTCCAACAACCAGATGCATTCACACTTGTGCAGTTCCATCTGGAATGAGTCTCAGACCACCTCCTGAAGTGGTTTGAGTGATCAGATCTCGAAAGCATTTCGGAGGGCATTTACACTTGGGCTGCGTTTCCCAAAAGCATCGTTAGACTAAGTTGATCATAGACACCATTGGTGGCTTAGGCTTACGATGGATCAACTTGGGCGTACGATGCTTTTGGGAAGCGCAGCCCTGGTTTTTTCACAATCTGACAGCTATCTGATCAGATAAACGTATGAAGTGACCAGGTGTAAGTAAGCCCTTAAACTAGAGTTGCATGTATTTATTAACCCCTTCACACAATGTGCGTGTCTATTGTTTTTGTGTCTCCAGCAGTTTTTTGTTGTTGTTCCATTTCATCCGTCTCGTTTACGGAAAACAACGGGCCGAGCCAGTGTCGCCACTTTGTGGACAAACTAATTAGTGCAAAATAATTCGAAGCGCACGTGCAAAGTGAGCGGACATAGCACATGTGGTTAAAAAACATGCAGCATGCGTACAATGCTGATGACGAAATTATGCCACAAGCACTGTACGCAAACCCTATTGTAAATGTAAAATATGTATACTTTGGGCTTTAGCCATGACAGAATTCATAACATAGAAGGACCCTAATGCTTAAATAAAAACTAGTTGGCAAAACACTGATTCGTCTACAAACACTTTTCTATTTAACACTATAAATATTGTGACTAACTAAAACTATGACATTAAGGAGAAATTCAAAGGATTCCAACGATATAAGAAACTTGATACACCTATGCCTTGAACCCCTAAAAATCAATTCAAGCTAAATAAACAAAAACACTAATACTTGTATTCTATTATTCACCTGAAGGTATAACGCATAACACTGCAGGAAAAAAAAAAAAGACAGAATAGATGACAATGAGGATAAACTGCTGATTTACACAATAAGCGATCATGTTGGCTTGTTTCATGTTTCACCTTTGCAGCAGGAGCTTTCCGCTTCACTGCCGCCTTCCTTTGGTCCTCACTCCCAGAGTCAGAATCATCACTTCCCGTTTCAGCTTTTCTTGGTACCACTGCTTCCTCTTCATCTTCTGCATCACTCCCCGCAGCAGGTTGGTTGTCCTCGCTTTCCGATGATGATGCAGCCTAAACAAACACAAGGAAAACATGAGAAATCAGCATTTGCTGTCATGAAACAACGGATTTCGGTTGTAGAAATTAAGTCTTACTGCAGGTGTGGTATAGGAGGCATGAGGGTTGTTTTGGATTTCCCACAAGCCTTCATTGAACCCTTTCCTTTTGTTGGGCTTCCCATACCGGTCTTGGTTCTTTTCATACGCAAAAAGGTCCTTAGGTGCAAGGAATGCTCTGAAAGAAAATAAGAAGCAGTTCAAATCTGAATTATAAATACATTTAACGTCTCTTCTTTCGTATTGTGATGTACATCCGAGTGTAACAGATTTTCGGAAAAACAAATATGTAGGGTGGGACGCAGCTGAATGTAAGCATGCAGGAGTTAAAGGATTGAAGAATCCTGCATTTGTCACAAGAGAGAAGACTGTAATTTTACTGGAAGATTGAGTTAGGGCATTTTGATTCAGTGGTACAAGGTCAAACTCAAAACAAAAATAAAATGCACAGATGAACGGTTTACAATAAGACTATAATGTGCATTTATACAATAGTTAGTATTTTCATTTCATGCCAACTTTAATATATAAAAGGAAACCAGATGAGGTCTAAAAAAAGTTCTCCTAGTGCCACCTGTTGACTTATGGGGTCAGATGAATTTAAAGTTGTTACTTCAAGGCAGTTTTGACAGGCAATGCTTTTTAAAAAGCACTGCAATTATCAATCAACATTAATAAACAGAATAAAGAGAAAACAATAAAGTAATGCACACAGCTCATTAGAAGATCCAAACCAGGGGTGCCCAATCCTGTTCCTGGAGATCAGAATCAACACTGATCCAACGCACCTGCATGTAATTATCAAGAAGATCTTGAATATCTTAATCAGCTGGTTCAGTTGTGTTTGATCAGGGTTGGAGCTGAACTTTGCAGATCTCCAGGAACAGGATTGGGCACCCCTGATCTAAAGTAACATGCATCGATTTACCATCATTAACGACCAGGTACTCATTAAAACCCTGGGATACGTACGTTTCGTGAGTCCCGAAGAAAAAAATGGGGATCTTATTAGGTGGTGGTTTGACAGCTCCTTCTGCAACATCTTCAATCTGGAAGAAAAATACAGTCCAAATATTACAATAAGGTGATCACATGTTTTTCAGCAACAGACCTACATTGAAAATTTAAGTTCTACAGAATTAAACACTAATTTAGAAATGGGTTTTCTATTTTGCACCGGGTGGGTCACTTTAAATATGGACAGAAAGAATGTCCATGTGTAAACATGACACTCAACCCCCACCCCCCCATTTTACATGTGATTGGGCAATGTAAATACAATGTAAAAGTCTCAAGTCTAAATGTAGTAATTACTCATATAATCCCATTATGCATCTAAAGACGACTCCCAATGAATAATAAACAGGACTTTGTTCACGCGACCTTAGCTGCTTCTCCAGCAAACAAGTTAGCCAGCCAGCTAGCCTCATACATTCATGAATAAGGTAATAAATATGCAACAAATACATCCATTAAGATGCCTAGACTTTAGAGTAATAGACAGCACGTGTTTGTCTGCAAACATATATTTCGTAAACGACCAGGCACTGAGGTAAAGCTGGTGGGGGGGTGTGTGCACTGGATGCAGCGCGAGCCTTGTGCGAGCTCCCCCGCTCCTCTTACCCGGGCCGGCCAGTGAGGATATCCCTTCATTTTAGCAAAGACAAGATCCCCGGGCCGGAAGTTGTGCGGCATCTTGTCGTCCCTCTATGCACCGCTCCTCGTTCTGCTTGTTTGTGTTCGCCCGCGGTCCGTTTTTTTCAGGCCGAAAGACAGTCCTGGTTCAGATACAGTAGGTGAGGAAAGGCGGTTGGTTTCTGCAGCGGTTTCCGCTCATTCCATTTTTTGCCAGCGGAAGTCCCGCCCTCTGGCGATCGCTGATTGGAGGAACGGACTGGCACTCTTTACGTCCACCAATAAGAATGCACAATGTGTACACCGCTAAAGACTTCAATTTAATAGTATCATATTAACATTCGCACTGCTGATTATAAAACGACTGTTGGAAATTAAATTGGGAGCTAATCAAAATAATGTTATAGTTTCTTGATTACAACATCTATATAAAATGCATTCTATGTAATGTAATGGCACTCTTATGAATGTATTTGTATCTAAAAAAAGATTTACTCAATTCACTTTAATGAATTACTACTATATTTCATCTACTGAAAATAAGAATGATAATCGTAAGGAATGTAAAACAATTGAGGAGTTTTGAGGAAGAAATATTTGGAAAAATAATAAAGAGATTCTTATCGCGTATATATATATAATATATATACGCTATATATATATAATATATATACGCTATATATATATAATATATATACGCTATATATATAATATATATACGCTATATATATATATATATATATATATATATATATATATATATATATATATATATCGCATATACTCTTGCAGTTGGTTGTCAAATATAGAAAACATTATGGAATATTACTCAACAGAAAATATTATTGAATTCTTGCAAAAGCTTTGTTTCAAAGACTTTATAATTATATTTCACATTTCAAGGCCGGGTAAATGCACTCCAAAACTGGTTTATATATTAAATAAAAATAGAAAACAAACAAAATGTGTTTATAAACAAACCATCACCGATCTACTTCAACATAATTCCACTCCCCTCCGCTTGATGTCACTAAAACTCAATGTTTATGTCCCGATCGCTTCATGACCATGACCACATTTCCGGTTCAGAAAAGGTCTTATTCCCGCTGTAAACACATCGCTCTGGGTGGTGCTGTGCCTGACAGTTATAAATAATTAAAAACAACACATTTTTCATTTCAGTATTTTTACATATAGTTTATCGCTAAGAATGAAGAAGTTTTTCGAGGACATCAAGAAGGATATAAAGTTCAAGTCAGCTGGGCCAGGAAAGAAACTTACAGAAGACTCGAGGTAAAAGATCAGATATGGATATGATATCTGTCAACAGCTCTGAACCACACTTATCATGAGTTGATATCATCAGATTACGATGATGCATCGAATAACAAGGTTTCTTATTATAGATAATAACTGTTTTACATAATTCTGTATAGAGCAAGCTGTTTTTTACACATAAAATCTATAGTAATGTATAACAGAAATATGTATGGATTTGTACCTGTCTGACTGCATTTCTAACATGATCATATCTGGAGATGGTGGGTTAGGAAACAGCATGTGCTAAATGCATCAATGCTTGAGTAGGTTTGGATCCGACCTATGAGTTTAACCTTATCGCTATAATTACTCATAGGATAACAGGCTTAGTAAAGGTCACGTGGGAGTGATTTACACCTTAACACTGCTGCTTTAGTGATGTTTTTGGTTACAACAACCGTTTTAACCACAGAAATGAGAGGGTGTCACCTGGTGTTTCGTGCAGCTCTAGACCTGAAGCCTCTCAGGCTGCTCACAGTAAAGGAGCGTCCAGGAAAGCTCCCACTAAAGGCGCACAGATGGCAGGGGCCGCAGCCCTGGCCCGCATCGAGCAGCAGCACCGGCCGAAAGTGTTAACCTCACAGGACGCCATAAGGAATCAGGGTACATCAAGTGTATAACCACAGCTTTTCCACTCAGATGTCTATGGAAGCTTTTTGTCCGCCACGGAATAAAAAGGGAAATCCATCAATGTGGATCTAATGGGTGGAGGGATAGAGTTATGGTGTGGTTGGACCTTCTAGCTACACCCATTATGCCAAAATTACATCTAGGCTGTGTTCAAAATCACCCCCTATACCCTTATTCACTATTCCCCACAATACTCCTCTAAAATAGTTCACTTGAGGTAGTGAATTAAAACTAATGAGTGAATTCGGAGACTGAGTGCGCCGGAAGCGCTGCCGCTTTGCATAGTTTGTTTTTGATTAAACAATTTAATTATCAATTAAAAAGGAATTTATACCTGTGTGATATTACGCTGTAGCCACATTGGACCAGCGGTTTGAAAAATGGATGGATTGATGATTCAGCTGTGGGCGCCATCTTCTGGTCAGACGCGGGAATTCATTCAGTTCGAGACTCTCACAGTGCATTATGGGTATTCTCTAGCCATTGAGCGTACATCGGTTGTACACTCGTTATTGCGGTGCATTGTGGGATTGAATGAGTGCACTCGATAACGTCCACCATGGTTTCGGACACCACTACAAATGGCTGGGTGTAGGGGGGGATTTCGGACACAGCGAGTAAATTATCTTTTTTTTATTCCGAGTTTATATCTCACAATTCTTAGAAAAAAAGTCAGATTTGCGCATTTTAAACTTGAAATTGACCAACTGACGCTGGTAGGTCACGTGATAATAACAACATGGCGTATGTAGTACATCCAAATTTAATTCATACTACACACATTTATACTACACAGGACATACTTTTTTAACAATCGCAAAGTAAACTCAAGTTCATATAGCACCTACTCAGTATATGATTTCGGACGCAACATAGGCTATATCTTGCAAATCTTCTACATCTTTTTCTCCGAATTGTGAGATGTAAACAGCTGAAGTTAGTTTTGAGTTATAAGTCTGAATTGTAAGCTAAAAAGTTGCAAGTACTTTTTTATATTGTATTCCATGGTGGAAACAAGCTTCCATAGAAATCTTAAAAACATTAATAAATCTCAAAGCATGAACAGCCACTCATTCTGTTATTGCATTTCAGTGAAGCGAGAACTTGACGCAGAGGCGGCTGCCGTAGCGGCCAGTCAGAAGAACACAGATATCGAGGCAAGTCCGATGGTTTTATTGGGTTTTGTTCGAATTTAGCTGGACAATATAAGTTTATGCTGCCACCTGTTGGCAGGGATCACATAAAAGTGAATGTTTTTGCAGACATATTTACTGAAAGTGTTGTTCCAAGATAATGGCTGCATCCAAAATCGCAAACTTCGCAACTATATAGCTGACGAAAAGAGAGTAGTATGTCCGAATGCACAGTATTCATAAAACAGTAGGCGAAAAATAACCGGATGACCTACTACTCTCTATGTTAATAGTATTTGGTCATGTGATCTAAACATTATGTAGAATAAACATTTTTGTGTGTACACATCATTTCCAGCACATATATTTTTTTATATCTGTATGTGTAAAACTTGTGAAAAGAGGCAAAAATATATTTAGTGGACCATGTAAATTCATTTTAAAATGATAATTTTTTTAATAGTTGCACGAAATAAAACCCCATTAAAATGAATTTACGTTTTCACATGGTTCCCAACCCGTATGATTACCACTCATTGGTGGAATATAAATGTTGACATGTAAGAAACCAGGTTCAATTGTAATATCGTATAAATAAATTGAATGGTGACCGAAACTGTCAAGCTCCAAAATGACCAAATGTAGCATAAAAGTATCCTACAAAATCCTCAGTTCTCTATAATACATAATTATATGATTTCAGAAGAGTTGTAAGTTATTGTTCAGTGAAAATGTATCAAATGATGACAGAATTGTCATATTAGGTGACCTGTCCCTTTAAGATTCAACACTCTTTTCCTGACTGTGATCATTAATACCTTTTCCAGTCCTCCGGGGTTCCGCAGAAGGATCCGTCTTGTTTCTCAGTGGCGGGAGTTTTCTTCATCTGCCCTCTTACTGGAAAAACCTTAACAAAGACTGAAAGAGAGATGCACATCAAGGAAGCCATTCTTATGGTGAGATTATAAGACAATCTGCAAGACTTTACGAAATGACACGTGGATTTGACTAAAGGTGCTTCTTTTTCCACAGAGGTTCTCAGAGGATGTGATGGAGGCCTCCGTTATGATGATTCACACCTTTAATAAAGACAAAGAGAAAGTGAAGGCTGCCATTGACATCATTAGCAAGTGAGGACTGTTTAGTAGGACTATATTAACTTCCTACGACGTGTTTGTAAAATGTACAACTGAAATCCAATGACAGGTACATCGAAAACATCTGCAAGAATCCGACTGAGGAGAAGTATCGGAAGATCAAAGTTAGCAACAAGGTGTTTCAGGTATGATCGTTTTCAGCCAGGATAGAGAAAACTGAATTTATGAAGCGAATTCACTCACATCTTGTTGTTTCACTCGTGAAGGAGAAGGTCAGTGTGATTGAAGGATCTCGCGAGTATCTTCAGGCCCTGGGATTTGAAAGCACCGCGCTGCCGGTGGACGGCGAAGGTAATGCCATTATATTTCAAAGACAAACGTGTAATTTCTTTAACGCTGAGCCCTCACACATCTCCATCCCTGAATAACATATCTCAGATAGGACTGAGGAGTACCTGGTGTTGCCGCCGCAGGAACCGGACGCTCTGGAGCAGATAAAGGTGGACTTGGAGCTGCTGCAGAAGGGCGAGCCAATCAGAGCCAAGCTGGATCGCCAACCGCAGGTCTTCAGACCCTCGCAGAACGCCACAAACTTCGAGTTGCCCCCAGACTTCTACAATCTGACTGCAGAGGAGCTGAAGAAAGAAATGCAACTTAAGTAAAGAAATCAACAACTGTAGTGTTTGTGCTAAGCTGATGAAGAAAGACTCGTACCATGTTTTTATGATCTTCTTTCATCACAGGAATGAAATCGTGGAGAGGAACGCAATGCTGCGAACGAAAGCCATGCGTGAAAAAGATGAGCAGAGAGAGAGAAGAAAGTACAACTACGCCCTTCTGAGAGTGCGGTTACCGGATGGAAATATACTCCAGGGTTGGTAGTTATTCTTAATTAGAAGAGTCCATTGTCAATGCATGATTTAGCTTCTTGATTTAGTACTTGTTGTACAGCGTAACTCGCATTTAAACGCCCTGCAGGCACGTTCCTGGCATGGGAGAAAGTGACAGCGTTGTACCAGTTTGTGCGTGATTCGCTGGAGAACGGCTGGCAGCCCTTTGAGCTGGTGGTTCCCGGAGGACAAAAACTGAAGGACGACGAGGAGTTCGCTCTGAATGAGTGCAACCTGGTAGGTGCAGATCAAAGAACACTCTGCAAAGTTGAATTTACTAAACAATATTTGAGTCACACTTTTTGTTTTCACCTTCCAGGCCCCAGCGGCTCTGTTGATTTTCTCGTGGGACGCCGCGGTGCTATCAGACATCGCCGCCGCGGGAGGAAAGACTGACGTTCTGCTTAAAGCAGCATTATTAGAGAACATCAAGAGCATGAGCTGAAATTGAGTCTTGCTGTGTCTTCTTGTCCCGCCTGCGTTCTCTTGTGATTTTCTCTCCCGTCGTCCACAACCCCACAGGATTGGTTGAGTCCACAAGGTGGATTTATATGGTGCTAACAACAGGAGTTGTTTCCTGTCAGTGATGTATTATGGGAAGTGTTAGCACCTTAAGGGCCAATTTCTAAACATTCTGTCCTATTATAATGCATTGTTGCTTGAAGTAACATGACCAGTCATCATATGATAACGGAAGAAGCTCAGTTTGCGCACTGTGAAATGGTCTGCGAGTGGATCTGTTGCAATCTTAAGCACTTTTTAGCTATTGCTTAGAGAGAAATGTTGATTAATGTACCATAAAATCTCATTGTGTCAACGGTTTGAAATTGATCTAACATGAGCACCACCAAGTTCAGATTGTCTCTTGTTTTGAATTGAAGTTGTTTCCTGCTTAACAAAAATGAGACTACGCCTGAATGTTATAACGCAACTTAAATTAGACAAAAAGCTGTGGCCTGCAACAATGATCTACCTCCTAATAGAGATAAATGTCTGTTCAATGTCAAGTAATTGACTTGCATAATTAAGCCCAAGGTATACTTGTTTTCACACATGCAGCATGTTTGACGGTTTCCCCCCTAATTGTGTGTACTATGCGCTCCCTTTGCACATGCAATTTTTTGCAACGAGTTTGTCCTCAAGGTGCTGACATTGGCGACTATGTCACAGTTGACAAGAAACTCTTTTCGTAATTGACAAGCTTGTGTGAGGTTAAGATATGCGCAACTGTAGTTTAAATGTAAAGGATAACTATTTTCACTACAAACCAGTGTTTGTAAAAATGCAGTAGGCAATGGGCAAGTGGATACTTTGGGTGTTAGTGTAGATTATAACGCTCACTGATAGGGATGCACCGAAATGAAAATTCTCGGTCGAAACCGAGCATTCTGGATGCACTTGGCCGAAAATGACAACAACAAAAAAAATCTCATTTTAAATACATTTTTTTGTATAATTGTATTATTATACTTATAAATTAAATGCAATCATTTTACTGAATCTGAATTTAAAAACTACATGCCAATAAAATAACCACTTTAATTAAAAGTGACCCAAAAATTGGACAGAAAATGGCCTTATCTTAAAATATTAAATATCAATTTATTAGTCTTCATTCAGTTTATGCAACAGAATCAGATTTAACAGATTTTTTATTTTGACCAATTATCAAAATAATATAGTCCTATAAAGCTTTTGTTATCAGAGCAGATTACAGAGATAATTTTACCAGCGTTGCCCAGCAGGGCTATACCACACACACAATGTTACAGCACAGTATAGGGCTATTGCAAACAGAAACAAGTCTACTCCAGAGAAATTTCATGTCGGCACGTTACTTGAGCGGACTTTGCTTTTCTGGTGAGCGTGTTCAGTACATGAGTGGAGCGTTTGAGCCGTGAGCGGCCGAGCAAAGTGCGTAGCACACACACTGAACGGAGAGCGCGCAAGAGTAAAACCTGATTGCTGAACACGGAGGGGCTGGGCGGCACATTTTTGGTCATTTTCGGCCAAAAACCACAAATAAAGCCGTTTTCGGTGCATCCCTACTCACTGATTAAACCATGCTATATTGTAAAAACTGCTTGTATTTTGCACTCACAAATTTGTAGTTTAAATGTGTTCTGATGCTTTTGATGTGATGTATGAAATAAAATGCATTGTCAGAGATGAGTGTATATGAAAGAAATCAAATGGCTTGACTGCAGAAGTCTTGAAAATGTGTGGAAGGAAAATGTTGGTTAACAGCATATTAAAAAGTTGTTCGTTTTTAAATTATGCTTTATTTAAACAAGCTTTGTAGGAAACCCATTACAACTGCAAACTATGGTGCAGTTTATTCGAAACAATTAAGAAAATACTTTGCCAAAAGAAATGCCAACGCTGCTGCTTTTTTTCCGTGTTGGACGGCCTCCTACTATTTCAGCTTCTACACCATTTTTTCAAAAAAACAAAAAATAGTATTTACACCGCGTGTAGCAGCCTGAGCAACAAATGGCAAATGCTGTTTTTATACAAAGCCTCTTGGAAAAGAAAACAAGTGAAAGACTTCTGGTGGGGGGTAGAAGAATGAAATAAACAGAAATGGAATATAAAAGTGCAATATATTTCAATTGTCATTATTTTTGAAAGACATACACCAGTTCAAGTATTCAAAGAGGAAAAAAATAAACAATTTAAAACAATGTGGCTGAGCACTGAGCCCAGCAGACAGCATCAACCTCCCGATTGGTGTCAGAGCTGATGAATGTATCAGCCTTTCAAAAAGTGGGACTTCACCTATGAAGAAGAGCAGTACACCATCTAACAGACCTCCACTTAAAGAGGAGGAAAAAATTGATTCTTTCTTGGGACCTTTAATACTGTGTGATCCTTCGAACCATAGATCAGATTTTGAGCGCCTGGTTCACGTGCATGCAAACCCAACAGGAAGGAGTCAGATCTCAGGCGGTGGCTGGTGTGAGGCAGGGCAAGGCAAGAGCAGCAGTTTCGGATGCATTTGTGTCCATGGGCTCTGTGTTTCTCTCCGTTTGTGGTAAGGATGTGTTGGCGTCCTGTTCCGAGGATCCTATTACGAAGAAAACATTTTTCAAGCTTGTTCTGGCAGATTTATCTTTGTTGTCAAGCTTTAGTAGAGACGCATACTAACCAGATTGCTCCCCAATGATGACGCAATCATCGTCTTCATCATCCTCAGTGTCCGCCTGGAAGCCATCGGTCTCCATAGCCTCAGTCTAAAGAATAAACCAAAGTTAGAGAGGTCTTAGTCTCGCGTAGCCAGACCTTCAGACTGACGGCTGAAGGTCTGGAATTCATAGCAGCTTTCTTTGGCCAAGGCCCGCCCATAAGGCCGTTTGACCGACATGTCAAACAACCAATTACAGTTCGTTTCGTTCAGCGTCACGTTTCGGGGCGTGGAAATGTCCCCACAACAACAGACCGGCGTGCAACAAGTCAGTCAGCATAGAAAATCAAAGAAGGAGAAGAAAACAAGCAGTAAGTCATTGATCTGTTCGTGCACGTATAACCTCGCATACTTTTGAGAATCCTACGTTTAGCTGATCTTGATAAATGCTCATTGTCACTCATGTAAACACAACAGTTTTTCTTCCGCAATCACACGTCTGCGCTTTGTTTCCCGGCGGACCGAAAATAAACGCGACACTCGCGCCCCCGGAAATCCGATAAAATTCAACCAATCAGATGACGACTTCGACATTCCTGAAGTGTTTCCAGTTAAGTGTACCATATGCATCAGACGTTTAGCCAACGTTCCGTGGGCGTGACGTCTGAGGCTGAGACTAGAGAGGTCTAAATTGCTATTACAAACAAAAACAAATTAGATAGAACAGCTATTGTTACAAAGTAAATATAAAATGTTTAGTGCAAATTTAAGCAGTTAAAAAAAAATCTAGACCAAGTGATCACTTACTGCTTTTTATTAAAGGGGGGGTACAATGGTGTTTCATGTATTCAGAGTTGTTTACAGTGTTAAAGAGATGGATTCTCATGCTAAACATGGCCAAAGTTTAAAAAAAATATTTTGGACGAATAACGGAGAATTTCTGTGCCGAAAATCTTACTTCCGGGTTGGTACAAGTTTCGGCTGTTTTTTTTTCGATCGTGGATCTAATGACGTAGACGAGAGTGGAACTCCTTATATGAGCATTTCTCTCGGAAAAGCGCGCCCGCGCACACGTTGACCAGAGGAGAGCGAGACCGCGCACATCAACGCGCTTCAACAGGAAATCATCGGCAGCGCTGCATAGGATTTGTTCAAGAATGTCTCCAAAAAAGTGTGTTTTTGGTAGTGAGGGAAAGCTTACCGTGTTCAGCTTCCCAAAGAACCCAGCGTTACAGGAACAGTGGATGCAGTTTGTTTTTCCGGGGCAGCAACGGAGTGTAGCAAGTGCGGTTGTGTGTTCTGGTCATTTCAGTAACGAATGTTTTATTAACAAGGCCCAGTTCGACGCCGGATTTGCAGATCGTCTAATGCTTAAGGATGGAGCAGTCCCAACGATAAAGGTTCACGGTCGTGCGTTGGAACCGCAGGCGGTGAGTAAAACTACTTCAAATGTCTGTGTGTTGTTAGCTATCGGCGCGTAAGCACCGCCCACATGGCACGCCTCCAGCTGCTCGTTTTTTTCTGGAAAGACTCGGTACAGCCTATCTTTCTTTTATAAATATAATAAAACTATAGACTTTTTGGAGATATGAAGGATGCAATACTACTCTATAGGTACTCAAGATTAACATGAGATTGACTGAAACTGAGTGTTTCACCCCCCCTTTAAATGAACACATGTAAATGTGTTCTGAAGTAGTGCAAAACAAGTACAGAGAGTGCATTCTACCATGATAAATTCAGCCATCAATAAAATGAATGGCAAGACTGTTGTAGGGTTCGCAGGTTCGGAAGTAGTCACAAAGTGCGTTATCTGAGAAAGCTTCTGTGACAGCTGTTCGCGAACTTTAAAATACAATTTCGGGAGCACATCCTGGGCAAAGTATTTACGGCAAGGCAAATTGTATCGAGGGTCGATTGTCTTTAGCAGACGTTTGAAGGCAGGTTTTTCCACGGTACTGACAGGCATCGTATCTTTGGCTATGTGAAACGTGACCGCCGATGTAATTTTTTCCCCACTTTTTATTATTTCTTGCATATGGCACACCGCAAGAGAATGAATCGACCGGCTTTATTTGTTTAGGGACGACAGGCCTACCAGATTTTTGGACGTTCGACGTGTTCTTTGGGAAAGTATGCTTGTATTTGAAACATTCACGATATTTTCTAATTTTACATCACTGTCAAAATGATTGCGATATTATTGCTAATATTCGATATATCGCCCAGCCCTAATTACAAATAGGTATAAATAGGATATTTACAGTACTATGCAAAAGTCTTAGGCACTTTAGTATTGTCACCAAAAAAAATCTTTTGCTGTAGTGTGTCAGTAGGAAATATCAGTTCGCATTTCCAAACATTGCTTTTGCCATTAATTGTAATAATCCAGTGAGATTTCTGTATGCACAAGGAGTCTGACAACAGCCGGTATGATCTGATCTCACCATCGAGTCTGTCTGTGATTACATGAAGAAATAGAAAAAACTGAGACAGGCTAAATCCTTAAGAACTGGGGCAACGTCTCCAAGACGCTTGAAGAAACCTTCCTGCGAAGCTACCTGAAAAACTATGTGCAAGTGTACCTGGACAAAAGCTGTTTTAATATTAATATTAAGGAAATGTGAACTGATATTTCCTACTGACATACTTTTGTGTGATTTTTTTTTTTGTGTGTGTAAAGACTACTACTTGCACAGTAGTATATATAATTGGTCTGTACCTGTTCAGAGTCGCCACATTTCTTCATATACTTCGTGATGGAGTGGCTGCTGGCACTTTTCCTCTTGTTGGAGGGTGTGGTGGAAGTGGACATGGTGGGTGAGTTGCCCTGTGAGCCGGTGGGCTCGTCGGGGGGGATCTGAGCCCCGGAGGTGAGGTAGGTCCACTGGCAGGGAACGGGCAAGGCCTCCTGAGAATGACGGGTCAGAACTTCCGCATGCACGTACCAGCAGCATCGTCTGTAAGTGGAGCGCTTTTCGTACACAGCGTTCTCTTTTATGATACGCCTGATGTGGATCCTATTGCCAAAAAAAAAAGGTCAATATCCTTAAAAATAAGTTGTGTGGCTTCATTTAAGCAACTTCTTAATATTCTGACACACCAGAGGAAGTCATTCTCAATGACATCATGTTTCCAGGCATTAGTCATACAGTTTACACAGAAATACATACTAAAATAGACACATTTTTTCAAAAGGAATATAACAATTGAGTGCTGAATGAGTCAAATGAGTCATAAAACCACAAAACAAGGTAGCATTTTAGCACTTGTGATTCCATCATAAGAAGTCAATAGCCACTTTTCCACCAACAAGCCAAACCATTCTCATTGGTTGCCAGATGGTGGGAAAGCAGCTAATGTGCGTTTTGAATGGGCTTTTGGATAAATGCCTGAAATATTATTCATTACTACACCACTCGTGATTTCTGTAAGCCTGTTCATGTCTTGAAAAAGGTGGTTGCTAAAAAGTGGCTAAATGGGACAATAATCTTCATGCCAAAAAAAAATCATCTACTTGCCTTGTGGTCTTTATAATCACACTCTTTCAAAGCTTTTTCTTCTGGCAATTGTATTTAGGCTTAAAATCATAAAAGTTAAGTTAATTTGAAAAAGATTTTCATGATGAACAAAACATGTAAAAACCATAAACTTTTGTTAGTCACAGAGCCAGATTATTTTCTGCAATAACCCAAAAGCCAATGGAAAAATCCTATTGGCTTTTTGTCAAAGGAACTAGGGTGATGCTAATTTCCTGGTTGGCCTACAAAATTACACAAACCCTGTGGTACTCCATGGAAATCTTTTTGCATAATGACTGATATTAAAGATACAGCTAGCTGGGTTACCTGGGTGGGACGCTGTCAATACAATTCAAAGAGCTTTCTGTGGGTGAGGATGTTTGCTGGCGGCAGATCTCTAGGAACTCGTTGATTATGACCTTACTGCTGTTCACATTCCCATGAAGCAAAGGCAGTAGCCGTGACAGCACTGAAGAAAAGTGAAAAACACATTAACAACCACTGGATAATTTAAATCACTCTCAGGAGAACCAGCAATGTGCAACTGTGTTAAGTAATGAAGGCAGTGTTTGTTCAGGTATGCATCTCTTGTAAGGGGATCATGAAAATTCAGGGTGCATCTATTTTTTTGGTGTGAATTTTCACTGGTGTTCTGCATGACTTTGCTGCACCTCTCATAGAATGAATATACCTTTAGGCTTGGCTTTGCATTAACAGCCACTTTCAGCTCAGTTAATACACAGTGTGCGCACTTCATGCAAGGATTGCATTTGCATTGTGACGATCTCTCACAGAAACAATGCTTGTAGAGACTCAGTTTAACAATATATAGATGATTCGATTTGAAAAAGATGGTCCAACAAATTAAGACACTGTAATGTTTAGTAAAGCAACATGGATAGCAGATGAGAAAACTTTAATATAATATAATATAAATATATCCCAAGTATTCAAAAGTTAAGCACACATTGTACTCACGTTTCTCGTTCCTCTGTTGGCGTGAGATGTCCTGTTCAGGGGTGCAGGGGTCGTCTTTAGGTAAAGGCTTCAGCATACAGACAGCGTACGGCTGCAGGAGGTCCAGCGGAGGCTGTTCCCCCTCCCACAGGCAGCCGCGCACCACCGCCTCCAACACCTTCACCCTCCCTTTAGACATCAGCTCAGTCTCCCATTCACGAGCCTTCATCCTCTGACGCACCTTCTGCTTCTCCGGATCTCTACCCTCCTGCAAGAGCAGACTGTTAGTGTCATGACGTGACTGAATGAGGCGATCGAAGGAGGGTGACGTTCAATGTACCTCGTCTTCAAGTGCTCCTTCCCCTTCTGACAGATAACCGTGGGGCACAAAGAACCCATCATCATCATCGTCATCATCTCCTCCTTCATCGTCATCATCCTGGAGGGAAAAGCAAGATTCAGGGTTCGTACACTTTTTCCAAGGTCAAAGGTCACTTTTCAAGCACTTTCCAGGTCCATTTTAAAGCTTTTTCCAGCACCTTACACTACCGTAAATCACATACCAATACATAGTTAAAATTATTATTTAGTGTTTTTATCACATCAAAAGAGATAAACAGCCAAATGTTTCATAATAGCAGAGGGCTGCACGATATTGAAGAAAAATGAGATATGCGATAACTCATTAAATAATGCGATATTCAATATGCGATACGATAATGCTTAAAGTGTGTCAAATTAACTTAAATTATCTTTAAAATGATATAACCTACACATACGTGTTTCACATTCTTTTTGTGATAAGAAAATATCCCTACAACTTCTGACAGTGAACATCAGTGTTCTGTAGCAGAAGTGTTATTTTAACACCACTGGGGTTTAGGGGTTCGGGTTATCCTACATTAGGTTTATTTAACAACAGAAACTGATTAATCAAATGTAAAAATAAACACTGCTTAGTTTTCACTGCATGAATTAAATATACTGATTCTTATTAAAGCTACAAAAGTTAACCTATTCAGCCAAAAGCAGTGAGTGATTTTCTTTGTCTTTTGTTCATGACCCGTTATTGCAAGCCGTTGCGATATGCAATTATGCATATTGTAATATATACATTTGCAATATTTCGATATATTGTGCAGCCCTAATATTTAAGCCAATCACAAGTTTTATTCTTCAAAATGTATCACTAAGTATATGAATAATATACTTTCATTATATTAATGTCCAAATATTGCTTATCAGATAATGTGATTTATAGGCTGTAAAACTGAATTAATTTCAAATATGAAGACTTAATATTTGAACAGAAATATTTGACAGGGCTTCCCGTTTTGGGACACATTCTTGATATAGACAAGGTCTGAACAATATCTGAGTGCACAGGCACCTGCCTGATAAATGTATTTCATTGCCAAGATGTCTTGGGCCAAGACATAACGTTAGCTAATACATTTACTGTAATAGAGCAGTGTAAATATTGCATAGGGCCGTCCTAAACCTTACAGTAACAGTATAATACTTATGACACTGACTGATTTCAGTTCAGCAATCAGCGACTGTTGTTATGCACTGGGCTAACGTTTGCAGGTTAATTTGCACGTTACAGTTCTGTAATTTTGGCAATGTTCACTGCATATTCCACAAATGAACATAACGGACATGCAATACTTACATTACATTATCACACCAAGTACTCTCAGTCACTAATGGCCCTTTCAGATAGGACGCGGACCGCGCTGCGCTATGAAATGAAACCGATATATTTCAATGGCTTGCGCCGCGCGACTCGATCCAAAGCGGAGTTCAGCGAGCTCGCGCGCACGCCGCGGTCAAAGTTAAAAATAGTTCAACTGTTGCCGCTGCGTGGCCAATAAAAACGGTGCATACAAACAACCGCGGATATCAAAATGAAAACTCCGCCTACTTTTGCTCTGGCCAGCGTAACGCAAATCAATCTGTATCTGATTCTGAAGGGCTACATTTTTTTCTCCATTTAATAAAGAACTATTTCGTCAGAAAGATATTTCTTGTGAAAGAAATACAGTTACAAATTCAAGCATTTTCAAGCATTTTATCCAAAATTCAAGCACTTTTCAAACCTTGAAAACACAACATCAAAATTCAAGCACTTTCAAGGATTTCAAGCACCCGTACGAACCCTGAAGATTAAAGTCACCACCATATTCAAACTGGCTAATTTTGGTGTGAATTTTCAGCATGGCTTCTGTAGTGGCTAATTTGTCACTATAGAAATGTAACAATAGTGATGTCGTTTCACTCACCCCCTCACTGTGTGACAGAGACTCTCCCGGCTCCTCCTCCTCCCACTCTTCATCACTGTCCACCTCATAATCCAGCAGCTCCTGATAAGCCAAAAACAAACAAAAAATCTAATTAACACCACTTCAGGTTACTATGAAAGCCCATTTCCTCCACATAAGAAAAATATATATATACATTGGTAAATAGTTATACCATGTCATAATTTATATAAAAAGTTTAAATTAACATACAACATAATGATCTGAAAAAAAATAAAAAAAAATAAATAAAAAAAAAGTAGAAAAATGCAAATATATATAATAATTATGGCACAAGTCACAATTATGACAAAAAGGCATAAAGGCATATATGATTTACCAAAATATGATCTTTCCCCTTACGTGGTGGAAATGGGCTACCATAGGTTATGGACATACAATATTTCCCATCTTAAGCTGTCAACTAGCCCATTCTTAAACTTCAAGTACCATAAGAGTGAGTTGGGGCATGCAGCCACATCTCTCAGCGGTGCAACGACTAAACTTCCTCCATAGTTAATGGCTCTACCAACTCAAAGTTTATTTCCGAATTACCTAAAATCAGAGGAAGCAGGGAGGTGAACCCTCTTCTTTGCATGCTGAAAAACTGCCAAGCCATTGTCCTGACTGGATCTCATCCAAACTTCTAAGCAAACAAGTAGCCAAATATAGCCACAGATTGTATCCATGGAAAAATTCCATGGACAAACCAAATTTCCTCCAATATTTTAGAGATATGACCTCTTTAAAACAGCACAGTGGATTTAAGGTGGCCTAAATGCAGCATTTCATTGACACAATCTTGCGTTTTTACCTTGTCCTGTCTCAGTGGGCAGCGCGGCGAGATGTGAGTGCTTTTTTTGCACCAGGTCCCCCAGTAAGCTGGACGATAGTTATCATGGAAGTGCAAGAGTTTCATGCGGCCGTAACGGTGGCGGTCAGGGACGCCATCTGCCTTTTGGCTTTCAGTAATGACCACACAATCTCTAATAACAGAGAACATGAAGGAACAAACAAAGAATAAGCCTTTCACATCACTCTAACAAAAACACCAGCTGGTTTTCTGCATGTATAAATGATGAGTACATAAGTATCTCGGCAGCGACTCAGTGTGGCTTTACCTTACTGCACTGTGACTGGGCCTGGTTGGACCTGATCTGCGAGGTTTGTGCCTTGTCCAGTCCTTTAGTCCATCTAGAGTGCAGTCAGGTTGGCCAAGATAACGGTCCAGCTCCTCTAGGACTGCGTCTTCACATTGTACTCGGGTCAGTGGTGCCAGAGACATGTGCGCTTTAATCTCAAAAGGAGCAAACTTCCCACAGGCAGATGCTAGAGTCTGAAACACACAACGTGTTTGGAGATTAAAACACTGGGAAAGATTTTTAGATTTGTTTTTGCTTGTTTGTGTGTGCGTCCTTTACATGCCCAACAAGGCCACGTTCTCAAAATATCTTATGTAGCATTTGTAAACGTTTTACACAAGAAGTTTGACACAAGAGGTATTCATTCTACACTGAATATTGTGACTCTTACCTTTGGTGCCAACTGGGTCTTGGACTTCTGTAGAAACCGTGTAATCTCAGCCTTCCCAGCTTTGATTCGCTGAAGAGATGCACAAACACAATGAGGACAATATGAAGCAATCAGCAATAAAGAAAACCTTAGATAGATAAAAACACTCACTTCTTTCTCTTCCTTCAACCGTTTTTCTTCCTCTTTCTTCCTTTTCTCTTCCAGTCTGGCCCTAAATGGATTAACACCAGAGTTTAATACTCACAGAAAACACCAGAACAACTACTATCGTGCTGCTGTACTGGGTCACTCACTCAATTTTCATTTGCCGCTGCTCTTCTTTAGCTCTTAGTTTCTCAGCCTTTTCTTTCTCCTCCCTCTCCTTTTTCTCCCGCCGCTCCTTTTCATCTTTCTCCTTCTTCTCTTTCTTCTCTCTCTCCTTCTCTTCCTTTAGCTTGCGGGCCTCCTCTTTCTTCCTCTCCTTGGCAGCTTTGGCCTCCTGTTTCTGGCGTTCTTTCTCATCCCTCTGCCGCTGCCTCTCCTCCTGCTCTTGGACACTCTGTGGGACAAAAGGACAATAAAGGGCTTTTCAAACGGAGTGCAAAATTCCACAGTGACAAGATTGTAAAAGGAAACAACCAATCCTTCTTGAACCCTTAACAGAGTGCAAACATTCACATTGAGGTATATTTTATTTATTTGCTTTTGGGGTAGAAAAAAACACGCCAAAATATCAGCTTTGGGCTTATGTACCCATGACCTGCATTCCAGACAGACGTCAAGCTGTTGACATTGTTGCCAAATTAAAAATAAAAAAAATAAAAAGAGCCATAGTGACAAAAAAAGTGTTTCTATATTAAATCCATCACCATATTGATTACAATAGCTGTAATATTTATTAAATGCAAAAGACTATTATAATTTTAATGTGTTGTATTCCTAGACACTAAAACTTTAAATGAGCATGTCTCTCAAGCTCACAAAGGATGTATTTATTTGATCAAAATACAGAGAAAACTACACAATAACATTTTTTAATGTTTTCTATTTATTTTAATTCATCTTAATTTATTTCTGTGATGGCAAAACGTTTTTTTTTTAGCATCATTTGTGTACCTAGCATTGAACTGAGTAATAGATAGCTTCAATTTTCATTCGACACATGGCAAAGTTTCTGAACTGGGGCCTAAAAAAAAAAAAGTTTGGTTCCGGTTGGTTGTCAGTTGAGGTCATGGGTCGGTAGGGAATATATATATTTTTTTTTTCAGTGGCAGCAAGAGATAGGTAGGAAATTATTATAATATTTTTAATTTTACTTTACAGTAGCGATGCATACTCTATTTTTTCATAACATAGCCTACCTATACTACATGTAGGCTACATGTACCTATACCACCTTGTGTGTCCCAGCATGTTACACACACACACGCTGATTTTAAATGCGTGTACTTTTTTCTCCTCCAAAAAACCAGACATCTCAAGCAATGTTTCATCTAATACCTTTAATAGTATTAACCTGAATACAAACGGGGGAAACATGGGTCTAAACACGGGTTTAAAACAATCACATGCAAACGTAAAAATATATGCATATTTTTAGGAACACATCTACAAAAATAAGCCTGTATTTCACGTTGATAAAATAACTTCAAATCCACATCAGTTTATTTGTGCCCACGCGCCACGCCCTCCCAGGATCTATAACGTTACCTAGGCTACTTTCACTTTTAAAAATTCATCATAACCGCACGCGCGATCTGCAGTCGTCGATGGATGCTGAGGAGTTGAAGAAAATAATAGCTAGTGGAGATTGTAAAGTTGTCGACAATACGTCATCAAAAGTCAAGTCCAGTGTGTGGGAGAAATTTGGAGTTATCTGAAGAAAATATTGTGAACGGCTTATTTGCTGCATGCATTTTCGTGTTGGATAGCCGCAAATGTGGAACTTCATCGCTGAGGAAGCACGCAGATAACTGGTAACAAAGCAGTTCTTTCGAACAGTATTTTTCAAATATAACACTGTTCAGTATGTGTGGTGTGCAGGGCGTGTTTGAACCCAAAATTGTCAGATGTAGGCTAGACGAAATTGCGTGCGTCTGTTCGATTGGTAAAATGTAAAGGCTACTCAGTTTTGTGGTAACGTTAGCCATGTTCTTCATGTACCGGCCTTTTGACAGCTTCGGCTTGTGTTAATTGTCGTGTAATAACTTCTGTATGACCTGGCGATAAACATTTTTGTAAGTGTGTCTATAATGTGATTGGCTAAATTTATTTTATTTCGGGTGCGGGTCGGGTGTCGGTTCTATTTTAAGCGGGTCTGGTGCGGATTTTAATTAGTGCTGCTGTCGGATAACGGGTCGGATGCGGTTTTAAGCACTGCGGGTGCGGATTTACAAAATCGGACCCGTGCAGGATTCTGTCTTGCATCCCAAGAATGCTATACAAAAACGGTGCTGTACAAAAACGTAAATTATAGTTCACCTCAAAGGTTTTTATTTGTGTATTTATTTAATTTGTATTATTTTTTCCCCAAGCTCATAAAATAAATTTGGGTCGCACATAAATTGACAGGGTCGGTCAGAAACCGGAACCAAACAAAAAAATGTTTTGGCCTGAGAACCATATTTAAAAGCATGATTGAATCCGATTGACAGTGATAACCGTAACAATGGACAGATCAAAACAATCTGATACTGTATGTCAAGTGATCTGTGCATTAGTATTGGAGTGTAAATGCAAAATATTAGACTGCCACTTTTTTTTATGTAACTTTGTTGTTCATTTTATGACTAACTTTTCAATCGGTCACTCATTGACTTTTTACATATAAATGTATAGATTTTTATATAAAATAGTTCTAAGCACTTGTTTTTTGCATTTATTTTGGATTTAAAGATGTTTCAATTCCATGGCACATGCTGTTTATATAGGACCAGATTAACATTACACTAAAATTGTGGGTTTCTAAATGTTGTAAAATGCAGGATTTTACCTTAAGGGAACGTCGCTTCGTTGTACTGGCAGCATTTATTTGTGATGTCTGCATAAAGAAAAGAGACTGATCAATAGGTTAAACTTTTAGCAAAAAAGGACAATAAAAATTGCTTCATGTCTACTCACGGAGGCAGGGGTGGTAGGAGCACTCTTGCTGGGCTCTGGTGAGCTCTCTATCACTGAGAGAGAGCTGGTGGATCCAGTAGACAACACAGACTCATTCCCAGGACTGACCTCAGTCTCCTGCTGCTCCTCTTCGTCCGACTCAGACTCCTGAGTTATGTCCAGCAGTGGAAGGGTGTCTTCATCCTCTTCCTCATCCTTTTCAGTCTCTTTATCTGTCAGTGGCGTGGTTGGTTCTGTAGATTTTGTGGTATCTTCCGCAGTTTTTGTCGTTTTTTCACTAAGGGGGCAGGTGGCAGCAACCGGAGGTGCAGGCTGGCTTTTGACGGCCTCATTTGAGTCTTCGGTGAGGTCGATGGTGGCTTCAGGGACAGAGCGGGCTGGGGAACGTTTCCGTCGGCTCATGAAGCAATCAAGTGGACCGCGGCCGTTTACCAGAGCCGGGCCACGGTGCATCGGGGAGGAGGAGCTGTCCATCTCATTTTCTCCATCAGATGCGCTTGGCTCAGAACACTTTGGAGCAACCGGACCTTTGGTTCTTTTGGGTTCACTGCATTCCTTGGGTTCTGGGTTGAGCCTTTTAAAAGGTAGACGTGCTGTAGGGAGGTAACATTGTTAGTTAAGGCTGGAATACACTAAACGACAGATTTTAAAACACTTGGCATTATACATTTGCCGGCTTTGTCAGAGAACAACTGGGTGTCGTACAATGTGAATGACTGAGGATCACGCACTACCAGATAGTGTTGTCAAAAGTACCGCTACTTCGGTACCAAGTCTGTACTGAAATATTTAAAACGTGACGATACCAGCATTTCTATAGTACCGGTGTACCCACTAATAGGCAGCTGCTTTCAGTTGCTTCAGTGTTTATCTAAACGCGGGGCTCCAGACTAACTTTTTTACTAGGAGCACTGTCTGTAGCCGATATATACAGTGTCTGTGTATATTAAACCGCAAAAAGACTATTTAAATATTAACCCTGCATGTTCTGCTGGTCTCTATGTGAATAAATGGCGCAGACGTGCGGTTTCATTCACCTCTCACACACACACACACACACACACACACACACTGAAGCACGAGTGACGCTCACGCTGTTTTCAGTCTCTGCTGCCTCACGATATGATGACATGATAAAATTCATCTCCAGAGCCACTTCATGAGCATTTTACCGTTTCATTTGAGAAAAACTATCGTCATATCATACACACACAGAAACTCAAAGGTCTTCACGGCAACCCATCAAAATAAAAGTTCGGTTTAACTTGAAGAAATTGACAGAAATAATTATATTAGGCTACTGTAGAGTAGATTTAGCTACGTCTCCATGTATTAAAAATACTACTACTAATGATAATAATAATGTGTGCATAGAAGGTTGCTTATTTTTCACTTGATTTTTTTTATAAGCAATATTTACGTTTAAACAGCATGTAGCCTTCAATGCTTATATGTATTATTTACTTATGATTACTGTCATAAATAATAAAGTAATTGAATTTAATTTAATTTTTTTTTCCAAATAGTTAAATAAAATAGAAAAATAGTTCCAACAGATTTTGCTGAGGTACCGAAATTGGTACCGAGAACCGTAAAATTTTAATGGTATCGGTACCGACTACTGGAATTTTGGTATCGTGACATCCCCACTACCAGACTTAAGTTGTTCCAACACAACAAAGTCAAAAACGTGCCTCATTGCAAGTAGATGCATGACAAATGAAAACAATGTGTTCTAAAATAAGCTAAAAAAATCATACATGTTTGATATCCACTGACTAGACAGAATCATAGTCTGAACTTCTCTGAAGTTATATTTATAATAAAAAAACAGACTTTTTTTCATAAACAGCCCAAAATCTGCAGACTGACTTTGACTTGGGACTCTGACTGTAAGTATTCCAGCATTTATGAGATTCAGAAACAAAAGAATGGCTTGAATATGTTACAATCAGATTTTTTTAAAATGCAATTTGTTAAATGCTATTAATTTGTATTGGGTTTAAAGACTTATTCTTAATATTTTCATAACGTATTCTATTTTACATTACGGATAACAATTTGCTCTACCTTTTTATCATCCTACAGTTAAAGTTAAACCACCATTAGAAAAGAAGAAAAAAAAAAAACAACTTAAACTTAAAAAAAGAGAAAACTCTTAAATTCCTCTGCCTTTATGGTACCGTTCATTTGTCATCGGAAGTGGGAAATTCCTAGTCCCTAGTACAAAGTTTTAACAGGAATGTCCCCTCAGAACAGAGTTGGGATTGAGAAACTCGGGGGAAGCAGAACAACCCCGACTTTAGAATCCAATATGGCTGCTCAGTTATTTGTCTGTCTCAAACACAGGGGGGCAGTTGTGGCCTAATGGTTAGAGTGTCAGATTGGTAACCAGGGTGCGGATTCGATCCTCAATACCGTCAGGAAATGATTGAGGTGCCATTGAGCAAGGCACCTAACCCCCAATCGCTCATCAGGCACCACAGCAAAAAATGGGTGCGGGTCCACGATGTGCAGTGTGTGTGTGCACTACCTTAGACGGGTTAAATGCAGAGGACAAATTCAGAGTCAGCCTTCACATGTCACTTTCTTCAGCGCAAAATACTGCTTTTTTGCATTTCCATTTAAAAATAGCAAGCACAACAAAGGTTTGCCTGGACGTGTCCATGTTAGTTTTCCGACCGGTGTACCGGACAACGGTCAACTCCGGTGTGACATCATTCCCAGCAATGACATCCCTCTTCCGAGGTAAATGGAACACAGAATACGTCCTGATGCGTTTTTAAAAGTTAGATCAACTTTAAAGAAAAGCTCTTGCATTTTCATTTTAACTTTCCAAAGACAGTAACACTATAAAAAAAAAATGTCAGTCACTTGACACTCTCTAAATTGTTGGATGTCCTGATATATTCTGATATATAGAAGTGAGCCAAATACAGTATCATTTCATGTCAAGTTCCCCAATCTAATCATATCTAATAGATTGGGTCCTCAAAGTATTACTAAACCATGTTTTTTGCTGGGTGGAGATGGTTTTACATTATTGACCAGAAATATCAACACTTGAGCTGTTTACCTTGAACAAGCTTCTTGCTGGTATTAGCTTTGCCCACACAATCCATGCCTGAAATATAAAGAGTGTGTTAAGGTCAAATCCTTCATCATAAATACTCCCAAGCCATAACAAAATAAAATGACATCACTCTGACGTAAACTTTGACATATTGTTAATATCAATACTTGAGGCAAAAATCAAAACTTGTTGTCAAAGCACGTCTCGTCATAACAAAGGTGATAGCTACGTCTGCATGCTAACTACCAGTTGACAGTCACATCCGAATTCATTTTAGAGGATAAATAGTAACTTTAATCTTTTCAATGCCGTAAAGTCCTCACATAAAACGCAGAACGCTTACAGGCTCTCGAAGTAACGACAAGCACGCGCTACACGTAAAATGTTTAGTTTTGATCTCCCGCCTTTCAGTGAATGATGGTTTGTACGTTAGGCCAGTTTGGGCAACTGAACCTGTGAATACGTGAAAAGTTCATCCATTAGCGCAAGACTGAGGAACAAAGAGCTGGATTGAGCTCAAAACAACATAAATGGGACGTGCTTCGACACACCACCACGAATACTGGAAAAAAATAAACATTATACGTGAGGAAAGTCACATTTTGTGTGTAGAAAGCTAGAATGTCAAATAACAAATCTGAGCCAATAGCTCACCTGCTAACATGCTAATTAAAGTTCTAAAACCCTCGACAACCCAAAATACTACCTGGAAAGTCATTAAAATTCTATTCTTATCGTCTGTCAGAGATACTGAGTTAGAATAAAATTGTTTTAGAATTAATTTCAGGTAATAAGTGGTGTTTTTATACTTTTCTGCTAGTAGTAGCCGTCTATGCCTTTATTTACCTAACTATTCCCGGTGTATAGACTCTATTCGTGCTTTAACCCAGTTTTATTTCACATTTAACATCAAACCTCTGCGTGGAGTGGAGGCCAAAGGCTCTTCAGCCGCGAGCATCACGACCACCATCCGCGCGCCTTTCAGCTCCGTGCGCTCGCGCGATCCTCTCACTAAAATCGTTAAACGGAAACGAGGAGCGCTTTTTTCGACTCCGTGCACAACTTCTTAAAGCTAGTCATCGACTCCACGTCTTTTCCAGTTGTAGCATTAACGTGTCAACTGTAAATTTGATGAGTTTCTGTAACTTTTAGAGTTGTAGAATCTGTTTTTTCGTGTGTAATCCTAGTCCCGTCGTTCCCGTATCATCCCCGGCTAGACTCCCTCGCGCTCCCCGCTCAGAATTGGCGGGAGCCTGTTGCAGGGATGAATCGCAGGCTGTGATTGGCCAGTGGCGTCCTACGTCAGATCAACAGGAGTCACGTTATTGGCTGTCACGGTCGGTCCCGCCTTGCAACACGTACAAAGAGCTGTGATTTGACAGTGAGTGTGATTCTCGTGTAGGATTGGTCAGATGAAAATAACCAGTCACAAAGTTATTCCGTGTGCAACTAACAAACTGCTTTGGCTAGATGTTTTGAGGGTTTTTGTTTAACGGAAAGCACTTTAAAGAATGGAAAAGTGTTTTTCTAAATAAAACTGTTGAGATCAAATGATTCCGTGTTTTTGAAGAGGCTTGACACATTTAAAGATTGATATTTGAACAGCATAAGTACAAACGTCAGTAAATCCGCAAATTATCTTGAGATCAAATTAAATTCCAAAGTACGAAAATGTTCACAAGTTTCTGCCAAAAATAACAGAAATGTGTCATATTTATTCATTGCCAGAAGGCAGGGAAACTGTAAATGTTCTAGTCACAAGCGCTGAGACCACACCTTTGATCATCTTGTGATGGGGCTTGTAGTGTTCAACAGTTAAAACGTCCGTATGCCACGTGCAAAACAGGCCGCGTTTAGAACTACATTTCCCACAATGCACCAGAACGCTTCAGTCCGCCACGTGATCTCCAGGATTCCATGCAGACTGCAGACGCATCCCCATCAAAGTATTTAGCTGTGCACAGGTATCGTATCTTCGGGAATATTAAGTTTTATTGTATTTTTATTGTAAAATAAGATTTTATTATATTATCAAAGCAATGTTTTTTTCTTTTAAGCTCATGGAATAGCATTTCTAATTTGCGTAGATGTGTTATAGTTTGACTGTTGATTTTCTACTGCAGTTGTGTTAGCTGTTGGCCTGTGCTATGTTTTCAAATATGCTGTAAAATATCGTTAATGTAGAATTATTGTAAACAACAACACATATTTAAAACAACACAAGCAAGCCCTTATCAACAATTATTTATAATTTACTCAACTAGTGCAAAGTGCCCGTGCAAAATCAGTTTTTGTGTGTGTTTTTAGTAATTGTTGGTTCGGTGTATTTGAGTGTTCATTGTCAAAATTACACAGCAAAAGTTCAGTGACATTTTTATTTGTGCATGGTAGAAAGCAAATACTGATACTGACATAATGACATACAATATGGAAAATTGAACTACACGATTCAGGGAGCAGGCTACACAGTGAACTCCGAGAAAACGCGTTGTGAATAGGCTACTACAAATGATGGCCGTGAATAAAATATAATATTCAGAAATAAACAGTGTAGCTGACTTTGTTTAGCTGACAGTTTTTATGTCTTAAACCACAACCCTCTAATGTCAGAATAAACCACAACCCTCTAATGTCAGAATGTTTATTTTTAAACCACAACCTTCTAAGTGCTTCTTTTACCGATATATTTACCGATATCTTTTGCATTTCTAATCCAAACAACGTCAAACTTGGCACTGCACTTACTCGTGCCCGTAGCAAGACACCTGTCAAGTTTGAAATCCATCGGACTAACGGTTCGAGTATATGCGAATAAAACACACACAGACAGACGTTCCTGTAATTCATAGATAGATGTACTTAAGTTGTGTGGTCAGAACTTAAAGGCTGATTATTACATCCTAAACTATTTTTAATAATGTTTTTAGGATATCTTTGTGTCTTTTAGCACTGAAAACATCAGTATATCAGTTCAGAGAGGGAAAATCAACATTATCCACCTTTTCTCAAAATTGAGAAATGACAGGTAGGTCAGGTTTGGTTGGTATAAACAAACTATAAATGTCTGTTTTTGTCGACTTTTTGGTCCCTTGTTATTGCTGTGGTTAAAAATATGAATTTCCTGATTCATTTGCCTGACAGATCGAGCAAACAACTTCCCTCCTCTGCCGAAGTTTCTTCGCATAAAGCCATGTTTTTACCAGAATGTGGATGAGGAAATTCCGCAACCCCACTGCCAGCTTGTGCGTCGTGTTTACAATCTTTGGATCTGTGAGTAAAGAAATGCAAACTTTCCTGGGAATAGTTTGGTTTCAGAAGTTCCTGTTTCCTAGTTTGACAGAAGCAGTTAAAGGAGTGGCTCACTTTCAAATGAAAATTAGCCCATGATTTACTAACCCTCAAGGCATTCTAGGTGTATATGAGTTTCTTTTGAATACAGATGAATACAATCGGAGTTATATTAAAAAAATATATATAATGGCAGTGGATTGCAGCCATCAGATTGAAGCTCAAAAACGTGCATCCATCCGTCATAAACAAACTCCAAACGGCTCCAGGGGGTTAATAAAGGCCTCCTGAAGCAAAACGATGAGTTTGTGTAAAAACGTTATAAGTAAGGAATAATTGACGACAGGCCGTTGAATTATTAGAAAAATAATGCACACCCGAGGTGGTAATGCGGTCACGACGCGAAGCGGAGTGGCCGTTCACCTCGGGTGTGCATTATTTTTCTAATAATTCAACGGCCTGAAGTCAATTATTCCGCTTATACTACAGTTACCACACCTCGAAACATTGTTCAGATTATGTATTTCAAGACGTTTGTAAAGTTTTTGTCATTAAAACGCTCTTGTATGTAGGACTAATTTTTTACGCATCTAATCCCATGCCTCCGTTGCTAATTCCAAAACGTCATTTTAGAGTTAGTAACGGAGGTTTGAGCCACTGATAGCAGACTAATGCTGGGACACACGACTAGCTGACACATTCTCTGACTGTTTTTATCGCAGCATATTTTAAACACCGACTTTGAACACAGACTGAATGCGCTGAACACGCGTTTGGGCATGATCAGTCATAAGAATCAAATAACATTCATAACCGGCCTTAAAGTGTGTCCCCGGCTTTATGCAGTTATTAATGCAGTTATTAGAGAGAGATGTGCAATAATGAGACAGAAAAGCATGTGCGTCAATATTATTATTTATTTATTAATTCAATTCGTTTTAATTAATTCGTTCATTCTTTTGTTTCTATTATTGACAGATGACAGTAGACTAGCCAAATAAATGAAACACAAAGCCCTTTTAACAAGTAGGCCAATCAATAATTATTTATTTGTTAAATTATCTGCAATAAAAATCCGTGCTGCAGGACTATCCATTTATTTAGCCTATATTCAGTTAAATTTTCTATTGATTATATAGGACTATATGCTTTATTTATTAAAATTAAACTGCATGTTTCCATTGATTGTGAAGCTAGACATTGAAAATTGCAGATCAAGCGCATGGGGCTAAATGTTTTTTCTTGTTATGAATTGTATCCTATTTTCCGTTATTACAGTTGACTACGCGAAGTGATATGGAACTGTAATGCGGTCAAGACCTGCCTGGAACTACTTTAGCTGTGCGTTTCCCTGAAAATAATGCACACCTTAGAACGTTCGTCAACCAATCAGATTCAAGCATTCAACGGCCCTGTAGTATAAAGTAAAATAACTTGCTTCCGGCCAAACGAACATACAGATTCCGACGTAATGCGACTTACTGCTGATATTTACGCTACGCCATGACGGCGCACTACGCTACTTCTGACGTCATGAGTTGCGTTAGTTGCGCATTAGGGGCATGTTATGTTCGTTTAGCCGGAAGCTAGAATTTTACTTTGTAACGTGTTAAATATGAATATTTTTCTTACACAAACTCATCGTTATGCTTCAGAAGGCCTTTATTAACCCACAGGAGCCGTTTGGAGTTCGTTTATGATGGATGGATGCACGTTTTTGAGCTTCAATCTGTTGGTTGCCATTCACTGCCATTATAAAACTTGGAAGAGCCAGGATATTTTTTTATATAACTCCGATTGTATTCGTCTGAAAGAAGAAAGCCATATACACCTAGGATGGCTTGAGGGTGAGGAAATCATGGGCTAATTTTCATTTTAAAGTGAACTAATCCTTTAAATGGATAGTTCACCCAAAATGAAAATTCTGTCATAATTTACTCACCCTCATGTTTTTTCAAACTCGTAAGACTTTCGTTCATCTTCGGAACACAAATGAACGTCTTTTCAGTGAAATCTGAGAGATTTCCGTCCCTCCATTGACAGCTATGCAACTACCACTTTGACGCTTCAAAACGTTCATAAAGATATCGTAGAACGAATCCATATGAATTGAGCGGTTTAGTCCAAATTTTCTGGAGACACGATCGCTTTATATGATGAATATGTCAGTGGAGTAGCGGTCAATATGACGCAGCTGTCAATGGAGAGTACAGAACTGGCTCATATTTCATTAAAAAGATCTTCATTTGTGTTCGGAAGATGAACGAAAGTCTTACAGGTTTGGAACGATCACTATCACTGTAAGATCTGATCCCTTTATCTGATGATTGATATTCTGTTTTTCCAGTATACTCTATCACACTGTGCGTTAATGTGGTGGCCTGCATAGCCTGGTGGGCCGGAGGGGGTGGAGCGATCAACTTTGGCTTTTCGCTCCTCTGGCTGCTGGTTTTCAGCCCATGTAGCTACACCTGCTGGTTCAGGCCGCTCTATAAAGCATTCAGGCAAGGAAACTCTTTTTAGCGAAGGACAAATTTGCTGAGGTTGGTTTTTCCCTTTGATTGAACTGTTTTTTTTGTGTGCGTCTTTTCAGGGCTGATAGTTCCTTCAACTTCATGGCCTTCTTCTTCATTTTCTTCCTGCAATGTGTTCTCGCCTTCATACAAAGTCTTGGAATATCAGGTTGGGGTGCATGGTGAGTAACATTGAAATGTTAGGATATTCGATAATTAATATGAATTGAGTTAACATCATTTGTAAATGCCTTTAACTATGCTTTAATCACGGCCGGAGGATCTCAGACCAATTTCAGGGAAAATCCCCACTAGCAAAAAGAGTAAAACAGTTTTTATAGAATAGGAGCATGAAAATGGTGACATGATCCATTACTTCTTTTTTTCTCCAACATGATTGGTTCTTCTAATGTCTAATTCAGCAAATCATCCTCTGTTACTAGGTTGAAGCAAATCTGGATTTCTTGATTACTTCAGCTTGTTACTCAAGTCATGAGTTTATAAGATAGCCGTCTAGTCTTTTTCATCTGCATCCGTTATTTCAACACACACTAACTTTGGCCCAAGTGTTGGGGACATTTAGTTTTCAAAAGCATATACATGTTAAATCCTGCAAGAAATAGGAATGTTAGACCATTAAAATTTCCTTATTTTTAAGTTTGACCACAGCTTTAATCAGCAAAGATGCATTAAAGACACAGTATGTACGATTTTTTGGATTAAAATGTCCAAAAACCACTAGGACAATGTAAACTTGTTGAGTTGTGCTAATGAGTTGTTGAATTGAGTTGTTGAGCAATACTTGCATTATCCCAAATGTTTCCAACAATGTTTAAATCTAGGGAAATCAGCTATTTTAACCAGTTTAATGACCCGCGTCACCTATCAATGACATCCTATCTGCATTACCCTCGATTTTCGGTTTTACTTCCATCGAAACCATGAAAACACCAAAGATGCTTTATATGATATGTTTTATTAGACAGGTGAGCAACTGTTTTGATGCTTTTTATCGACAGAAAGCGAATCAATGTTATATAGTTTAACATGGTTAATCTTATTGTTTGAATCTCTTGTTTTCTTTATTTACCATGAGTACCATGTTTGTACCATGCCTCCTTACTTTGTCAAATGGCTAAAACGGCAAAATCAGAAAGAGCTTTATTCGTAGTAACAGTAATACAGCATTTTTTCCACCATACAATTTATAAGCCGCATGCCATTTAGCAACACAAGTCATTCATCTTTTATTATGTTAATATGATATTCTAATATCGATCTAGCTTACAGCAGTGTGCAACAAGGTCTCATAACAGCCACCGAGCGAACGCACAGAGTAACGTTAACATAACTTTCAACGCACCAATCACCGACAGGGGTGGGTGTTGTGAGGTTTTGCGCTCGTGCACGGCTGCCTATGACGGCTGCATGCGAAAACCTCACAACACCCACCCCTGTCAGTGATTGGTTGGAACACTATTTATTTTGGTTTTGAGTGGTGGTGAAACCAACTGTTTTTGTGTGCAGATCTCAGAGCCTAGGCTGCCTACAGAGACGCGTTTTTTTGACGGCATGCTTATGGGGCGGGCAGCAAGCGGATCGTTAGGAAAGATTAGATGAATGTGATCATTTATGTTTGGGCCTGAAATCGCTGATACAACCTTTAACAGACCAGTCTGGAAGTTTCTAGTATGCCTAGTAAGATTAGCTGGTTCACGGGTGTTTAATTGGGGTTGGATGGACTTCTTTCAAAAACATTTAAAAAATTTAACCTACCCCAAACGGTAGTTTGTATTCTGCTTTACCCCAACTGTAACTTTTTTTCCCCCATATTTATTTTTTGATAATTATTTGTAATAATCAAAACAATTATAAATGATTGTAGTTATTTATTCTTAGTTTTCAAAAGGGATCTTTTTGTGGTAATCAACATTATTATTATTTAACAAATGTTGTGGATTGAGCTTAACTTGTGTTGTATCAATAAATCCAGTCTTTGTGTGACCATTTTAATACTTCCAATGATGTTAACTCGCCATATTTTCCTCTCTTCGCAGTGGTTGGATCGCCACAGTGATGTTTTTCAGCACGAATGTAACCTCGGCTATATTCATGCTCATCTGTACTCTGCTCTTTACTGTAGATACAGTTCTCATGGGACTTGTTCTCATCAAGGTATGATTTGAACACGCACACAACCCTACTAAATACTACTAAAAAACCTTTAAAGAGCAAATCCTTAAAGCTGCAGTCCGTACCTTTTTGGGGTAAAAAATTATCTGAAAAATTACTTGCTTATAATAAAAATTATGAGCAAGTACATAACCAGCCAGCGTTCAGAACGATCTGCTTGCCTTCGCTCGATTCAAAACGGTAAGCTTGTAATAATGTTTTTAATTCCAGTGGTACTGGTGGATTTCTGCGGGAAATTGGAGCATGTCTTTGCGTCATTACGTCACATCTGTACACATAAAGAAGGAGTCTCGGCTAGTAGGCTATGAGTGTGTGAGGATGTTGGAGGTGGAGATTTATAGCCTTTTCTCACAGCACTTGATAGAATTAAACTTATCAATTTGACGGTGGATCCAGAAAGGTTCAAACGACAAGCAGTGACAACTGGAGATTCACCCGTTGCAAAACGCAAAAGACTTCGGAGTGACTACAGAAAAAAAGCCGATTGAAACCGGGCCCATGCGAAAACAAGGATAATATCGGAAGGGCATTAAATGTAGTTACGCAATGCTGATGTTGTTAACATTAACAATTTGAGAACAAAGTATAATTTGCACGGTTTGACGTGATATGATAAGCGATCGTTAGATTTAATCGGCGCGATTTACTGCAATGCTTTTTTCCCCTTAGTTGGTCAGAACAAAAGTGGATGTTACTTACTTGTTCAGACGACATTTTCCGGTTAAATTCTTAATTTGGTCATACTTCCAAAAAGTAGAATCTGTGATTGCGAATGACAGGATCCACACCGGCGCGGCGACTGACAGCCGCACATTCTCCTCAGAACATTGGATTCATCCGCACTGTGCCGTGCCAAGGCACAACCCACGTAAAGTTGATAATTCCGCGAATAACTGCAATTGCAGATTTCGAACAGAGATGGCGACAAAGAGGAAAAACTACAGACTGCAGCTTTAAGTTAAAGGAGCCGTATGTAAGATTGTGGCCAAAACTGGTACTGCAATCACTTTCAAATTACTGTAGAGCGGTGTATCCCCTCCCCCTCCCCCCTGACTCGAGGTTGCCAGATAGGCTGCAGGATCCAGCAGGAACGTAGGCTGCTACAAGGAGCTTTCAACTAGAGCAGAGCTGGCAACCCGGATGCCGAAACACTACTGACTTCGTGATTGGTAGATAGGTGGAGGGTGGGGCATCAGGCCAAAACACAAGATGACAACATCAACATCAGTTGAGGGCTGCAACTTCACTTTTTAAATGACAATATCCTGGCCGTACTACTGTTGTCAGTGATATAAGTATTTGAAATGAACATGATTTCTTAATGTCTAGTGACATATCAGGGCCATTTTATGATTAATTGAAATACATTTCTTACATACAGCTCCTTTAAAACAAAAGAGCAAAGTGTCACATTAGTGTTGTTTCCTCAAAGGTCCATCGACTATATCGTGGTGGAGGAGGCAGTTTACAGCGGGCGCAGGAAGAGTGGAGCACGGGTGTGTGGAAGAACGCCCCTGTGAGGGAAGCCGGATTCAACGCCATCTCTGAAACCGGCCCCAGTCTGCCCCAGTATCCAGCCGCTGTGCCCAACTACCCAGAGAGCGGACCCTGGTGATTCCTTTTCTGAACTACAGATGGAGCAAGAGCACCACTGTTTGTCTTAGCATCAAAGGGGCAGTTTGCAGAGGGACGTTACCCAATATTTTTGTGCAGAGAATGTAAGAAAACACTTCAGCCAGATCACAGACTTGTGAATGGTTATTTTGCTTTTGTAATTTTTTTTTTTTTTTTATATAGCGAAAAGATTGAATGTTAATCACTCCTTTTTTTGAGCTGTCAAGAGTAGATCTCTTGAACACTGATTTAAATAGAAGTGAATGACGATCAAAAATGTGTCAAAACCCTGTTCTGGGTGCAAATTCTGACAGAAACGCTAACCAGAAGGTTAAATGGCCAATCAAAATAAGCAAACTGCTCCTTTAAAGACATCTCAACACATACTACCCTCACACTAACAGCAAAATGACAGAACATTAGTTCAAAAATAGAAAAAAATGACACTGTTATATAATATTACATTGATGAATTGATTTCAGTTCATCTGAGCCTTGACTTTTCTTGTCATTCCATTGACTTGTTTGAAAATGAAAAGAATAGTTGCATATCAAATTTAATTCAAAGATTATGTTAAAACAAATGGATAGAAATGTGTATATATATATATATATACATATATACATGCATGCATGTATACGACACACAATCGCTTTACTGTTTTAGGGAAAGTGATTTTTGAGATGGGGAAAAAGCATGTCTGAGTAGTGTTTTCTAAATCATGGCAGCTTTTCTATTTACCTCAAAAAAATTCCATCTTGCATCTCTTCCACAACAGCGCTTTTGCAGTTAATTTAAAAAAAATGTTTTACTTCAGATAATTATTCACTTGTACTTTTAAGATTCACAAGCATGAATTAAATGTTTTTGTAAATGATATGATTTGCATATGACACGCCCCTTTTATACACTGCTGCAAAGCGTTTCAGATTTTTTTATAATTCTATGACCGGGAATGCAAACACATCTTGTGCCTGCTGCCTTTCTGTTTAAAGCTTTTCACGTCTTTGAAATAAAGACCGCCTTAATTCTTCATGCATATTAAGCATGTGTGAACCAATAGCTTTCGAGTTTCCCTCAAGTGCTACAATTTATTCGTGGATGTGGCTATATCCTGTGCTATTTTTATTACTGGCGTATAAATATGCATTGCGCATTTATTCCTGGTTTCATCTCGCTGAGTTTACAGTTGTGGTTGGCTGACATTTGGTTGGTTGGTTGACACTCATTTTTAATATGTGACTTTTTGCTCAATATCTCCCTCCACAGAGCTACAGGAGGTTGATTTTGCAGCGTTTCATGACTGACTTGTGTAGTGTAGCCAATGTATTTAACAATCCTGCATATGACATGTGACTGGAATGGCTCTCCAGCTTCAGTTCAATAAAAACATTCCTTTTCAGACTGTAGTCGCTTTTATTCTGGTCACTCTCTGTAAATAATAGGCGAAAAGCAGTATGTGAAATGAGTAGTGTGTCCAAATTCATAGTATTAATTGAGGTGAAACAGGAGAGAGAACAGACGTGCTTGAGTACACCGGGTCACGGCACCAAATAATACTGACTTGTATTGACATTCACACAGAAGCGACATGGCTGAGGTTCATTTCGAAGTTCAGTTACTGATAGGTAGGATGTTTTAGCTTCATTTTTCTTAAGAAAATGTTTTTTCACATTTATCTAAGTTTTTAAATGAGGCTTAACATCTTAACTTTCATAGTTAAAATTTATGAATTTGTATTTTTTTTTATTAGTAATAAAAAATAAATAAGTATAAAAATTATATTAAAAAAATCAAATCTTAAATCTCAGACTCATCCGTAATGTACTTATGAAAAATATGATTGTCTGTTGACGTATCCCCATTACTGTTATTCCTTTGGAAGCTGGTTGCTTCAATATTACTGTTTGTTGTGACACACAACCTGACCATTGTCTGTTTACTGTCCACGGCATCATTTCCTGTGTCCATGTATGTCCTTTCTAGAATTTTCCTGGGGCTTTTGATAGGTTGTCTCCCACAGCACATAAATGGAGAGATGTGGCCCATGTACAAGTTCCAGATCAGCAGACAGGCCATCATAACGGATATCACGGCCAGCGCCACTTGCATTACCACCCATTTCCTCTCACTGCTCTGATTTATAACATATGAAGGAGGCTCTTCGATTTTATGAAAACCTGATGATGTTGTGTGGCTTTCAGTAAGTATTCTCAATGTAGTCTTAATCTTATCCGTCACATCTACTGGTAAGCGTTCACGTAAGTCATAAATGGCCAGTGTTTGGTTGTACTGTCTCCCTTTCGCCCGCTCGACTGACGTGCAGGTATAGAGTCCAGCGTCATTGGCTGAAGCGTTGTAGATGAGGATGCCATCACCATACATATTGTACTTCCTGTCTGAGTAGGGGAGTGGCTTTCCAGCAAAGTTCCAGTTGACCTGGGCCAGGTTAGAGTCGGCTCGACACAGCAACCTGATGTTGTTTCCCAGCACCAGGGTGCGGATCTTTGGTTCCACAGTAGCTGATGAAGGGGAAAACATGTTAAATAAACCCCTGATTTTAATGTGGAATCAGAACAAAAAAGTTACTACGTACCTGTTGTTGGGCATCGAGTGGCATCCCCGTCTTTCAGGCTTTGTATCAGATTACTAAAATGCATAAAAGGTTGACGTTAACTGTCAGTATGGGTTGTTTATACACACCTAAATATAGTCCAGTAGATATTAGATATGCAAAGTGGTGGTTAAAGGAATGATTTACTCAGCCTCAGCTACAAAAAAGCTGACTGAAGTTAATGAAATTTGGTTTTATTGTTTAAAGGTGTTTTAAGTGATTTCTGAGAAAGTGGATCGGACCGAGCAGCACAACACATTGTAGCCAATCAGCAGCAGGGGCGTGTCCACTCATGATGGGGAGGAAAGAGAGTGAGCCAATCAGCAGTAGGGGGCGTGTCCACTCATGATGGGGAGGAAAGAGAGTGAGCCAATCAGCAGTAGGGGAGTGTCCACTCATGGTGGGGAGGAAAGAGAGTGAGCCAATCAGCAGTAGGGGGCGTGTCCACTCATGATGGGGAGGAAAGAGAGTGAGCCAATCAGCAGTAGGGGGCGTGTCCACTCATGATGGGGAGGAAAGAGAGTGAGCCAATCAGCAGTAGGGGGCGTGTCCACTCATGATGGGGAGGAAAGAGAGTGAGCCAATCAGCAGTAGGGGGCGTGTCCACTCGTGATGGGGAGGAAAAAGAGTGAGCCAATCAGCAGTAGGGGCGTGTCCACTCATGATGGGGAGGAACGAGAGTGAGCCAATCAGCAGTAGGGGGCGTGTCCACTCATGATGGGGAGGAAAGAGAGTGAGCCAATCAGCAGTAGGGGGCGTGTCCACTCATGATGGGGAGGAAAGAGAGTGAGCCAATCAGCAGTAGTGGGCGTGTCCACTCATGATGGGGAGGAAAAAGAGTGAGCCAATCAGCAGTAGGGGCGTGTCCACTCATGATGGGGAGGAACGAGAGTGAGCCAATCAGCAGTAGGGGGCGTGTCC
Organism: Abramis brama; assembly: GCF_963993115.1. Lineage (NCBI taxonomy): Eukaryota > Metazoa > Chordata > Actinopteri > Cypriniformes > Leuciscidae > Abramis > Abramis brama. The sequence goes on along the minus strand of NC_139968.1, from coordinate 18,979,495 downwards.
ACTCATGATGGGGAGGAAAGAGAGTGAGCCAATCAGCAATAGGGGGCGTGTCCACTAATGATGGGGAGGAAAGAGAGTGAGCCAATCAGCAATAGGGGTGTGTCCACTCATGATGGGGAGGAGAGAGAGTGAGCCAATCAGTTGTTGTGATGTTAGCTATAGTAACAGGAGAGTTTTGAGTGTCATTGTTTGTCTGGAGCTGGTGTGCTGCTGGCAACTAACAATGAACTCCTGCTTGTATACTCTTGTGTACTGAATGTTCATGTCATATGTTCGTCATCTTCACTTTAATTTGCGCAAAGCATTATTTTGCTTTGCTTCGGCTGTGATAAAGAGACACCTGCTCTTTGGGGGCGGAGCAAAATAAAGGGAGGGGTGTGTTTGTTGGGTTGATTTCAAATATCAACAGTGTTTCTCAGAAATCGCTTACTGCACCTTTAATTAAATGTTAACATTTTAAATTATTACTTTTTTTTTTATTTGCTGAAAAACAAAACAATCTGTTTTGGGAAAGTCTTGGAAAGGGTGAGTAAGTGACAGGACTTTTTTTCTCAATTCTTCCTTGATATGGGATTGTTCTTGTGTGTGAGTTTCTTACTCTTTTGCGGCCTCAGGTGATGTGGGTAATCTAGAGCACCGCAGAGCGGTGACGTCCCAGGCACAGTAAGGGTCTCTGGCCAGCACACAGTCCAGACAGGAAGAATAACGACTGCAGTTGCTGACGGGCATTTGTACGACCCCAGACGCAGAGCCTGCGTACAACTGGACCAGACAAACAACTCATGATGATTCATGCTTTTTTTCATGATGAACTATGCAACTAAATAATAAGTCATTACAAAAACAATGTAATTATGTGGAAATTACTCCTTACTTAGTTAATACTGTTTCTTATGGAAGCAAAATGAACATTAAAGTGAGTTATAAGCAAATGAATCAGAATTAAATCAAATCTGAATAGAATTGAATTAGCAACTCTTATCTATACCCATCCCCAGTATTGCGTACCTGATTCTGGTTAAGTCTTAGGATGTCAATCGGCTCAGTGGTCTGAAACAATTGAACTTCCTCAATGACATGTATTTCTCCATCATAGTTCACAGCTTTCTGCACATAACCGTTTTCTGATGGAAAACAGAAAACAATTGACTTTCACTACGAAAACAAAATTCTACATCCAGCTTTTTAACACTACTCAACAAAAAAACAAACAAGTTCAATAGCTCAGTCCAAGGTACAATTAACATTCCTCTGAATGACAGTTTACACACACCCTCTAACTGACTTTAAGAGCTGCTCCACCCTAGAGGCTAAAGGGAATCTCACCAGTGCCAACAAACATCACAGGATAGGACTGTCCGTCCGATGCAGTTACGACGTCTACCACAAGGCGGGTCAACAACGGGCCTCTCTTGAGCAGCAGGGGCTTGCCTGTGATTGGACGGACCGCGTCGTCCATGAGAGGCCGGTCTCGGATGAACTGTAGGGTTTTATCAGGGAGATCCAGCGACCCCTTTATTCCCAAACTCCTCGCTGCGTTGTTGATGCACTGTAAATATAGCACATGAAAAATTAGATGTTTTTTTATATATTTATAAACCCTTACTTATAAATATACTCCATATATAGGAGTTTTTTTGGATAATATCAGTATATTCTTTGACATTCGTTACAGCAGAATTTAAATACCATGTTATATAAAAAGGGTTCTTAAAGTAAACCATAGTATACCTCAAAAAAATTCTGGTACATGGTAGTTTTGAACTATTTTAACATCTTAAATATTACATAGAGTGAGGAAAATAAGTATTTGAACACCCTGCTATTTTGCAAGTTTTCCCACTTGGAAATCATGGAGGGGTCTGAAATTGTCATCGTAGGTGCATGTCCACTGTGAGAGACATAATCTAAAAAAAAAAATCCAGAAATCACAATGTATGATTTTTTAACTATTTATTTGTATGATACAGCTGCAAATAAGTATTTGAACACCTGTCTATCAGCTAGAATTCTGACCCTCAAAGACCTGTTAGTCTGCCTTTAAAATGTCCACCTCCACTCCATTTATTATCCCAAATTAGATGCACCTGTTTGAGGTCGTTAGCTGCATAAAGACACCTGTCCACCCCATACAATCAGTAAGAATCCAACTACTAACATGGCCAAGACCAAAGAGCTGTCCAAAGACACTAGAGACAAAATTGTACACCTCCACAAGGCTGGAAAGGGCTACGGGGAAATTACCAAGCAGCTTGGTGAAAAAAGGTCCACTTTTGGAGCAATCATTAGAAAATGGAAGAAACTAAACATGACTGTCAATCTCCCTCGGACTGGGGCTCCATGCAAGATCTCACCTCGTGGGGTCTCAATGATCCTAAGAAAGGTGAGAAATCAGCCCAGAACTACACGGGAGGAGCTGGTCAATGACCTGAAAAGAGCTGGGACCACCGTTTCCAAGGTTACTGTTGGTAATACACTAAGATGTCATGGTTTGAAATCATGCATGGCACGGAAGGTTCCCCTGCTTAAACCAGCACATGTCAAGGCCCGTCTTAAGTTTGCCAATGACCATTTGGATGATCCAGAGGAGTCATGGGAGAAAGTCATGTGGTCAGATGAGACCAAAATAGAACTTTTTGGTCATAATTCCACTAAACGTGTTTGGAGGAAGAAGAATGATGAGTACCATCCCAAGAACACCATCCCTACTGTGAAGCATGGGGGTGGTAGCACCATGCTTTGGGGGTGTTTTTCTGCACATGGGACAGGGCGACTGCACTGTATTAAGGAGAGGATGACCGGGGCCATGTATTGCGAGATTTTGGGGAACAACCTCCTTCCCTCAGTTAGAGCATTGAAGATGGGTCGAGGCTGGGTCTTCCAACATGACAATGACCCGAAGCACACAGCCAGGATAACCAAGGAGTGGCTCTGTAAGAAGCATATCAAGGTTCTGGCGTGGCCTAGCCAGTCTCCAGACCTAAACCCAATAGAGAATCTTTGGAGGGAGCTCAAACTCCGTGTTTCTCAGCGACAGCCCAGAAGCCTGACTGATCTAGAGAACATCTGTGCGGAGTGGGCCAAAATCCCTCCTGCAGTGTGTGCAAACCTGGTGAAAAACTACAGGAAACGTTTGACCTCTGTAATTGCAAACAAAGGCTACTGTACCAAATATTAACATTGATTTTCTCAGGTGTTCAAATACTTATTTGCAGCTGTATCATATAAATAAATAGTTAAAAAATCATACATTGTGATTTCTGGATTTTTTTTTTTAGATTATGTCTCTCACAGTGGACATGCACCTACGATGACAATTTCAGACCCCTCCATGATTTCTAAGTGGGAGAACTTGCAAAATAGCAGGGTGTTCAAATACTTATTTTCCTCACTGTACATCCCCTTAAAGACTATATAAGACTATTAATGACCACTCACAGCTCCTGGTCGGGGGACAGGAAGCTCTCCGTTGTACGTGACCCACTTCACATCAGACATTTCCACGCTCACCTCCGTCTTAAATTTGCCACGAGAGAACACCTCGCTGATGTCGGTTACATCAAATGCACATACCGCTGAAGACTGATCTGTTGAGCTCCTGCATACACACAAACACAACTGTCAACTGAATGAATGAGTGAATTCAGATGCAAAACAAAAGACCACGCAGGACAAAACTTACGATTGAGAGGTGAAGACAGCGTAAAAGACACTTTTCCTCCATTTCTTGTGGCGGACATGGAAGACGTCCTGTATGATGTAGGGCAGACTGGGCTCAGGGACAGAGCAATCCAGACGAGCCTTCAAGAAGGAGGTCCATTTCCTTTGGAGGGTCCTTAGACCACCCATATCACCCTGTAAAACGGGAAAATGACAAAAGTCTTTACAAGATCAGGGCCAAATCCTTCCGTTTGCACCGGTTAAAGGACCAGTGAAGTGTTACCTTGCAGACTCTGGCGACACGCGACACCACAAGCTTGCTGTAGAAGTCGTACTCCACGGCGTTCTCACTGAAGAACATGTAGACTTTGTCATCGTCGCCCTCAGGACTGTCCTCACTTTCTGAGACCACGTCCATGTAGACGAAGCTTGGCTCTTGAGTGGGTAAAGAAATGTGATTTTTCACTATGTTCGGAGCAGTTGTTATTGTGAACTAAAAATAAAACTATTAAAAGTTGTTTTATATAACTGAAAATAGCTAAAAATGTAATAGAAATTGTGCATACAAAAATCCTTAAAATTAGAAATGTAACTAATAAGTTGAAGTAAATTACTAACAATTACAAACTTAATAGTAAATTACTAAAAACCACTAACTTTAAGTTGATGTAGAATTACTAAAACTGAAATAGAAATAAATAAAAGCTATATAGAAATATTTTTAACTAAAAAACGACAAAAGCACATAACACAATTACTAAAACTTAAAATGAGAATATAATTCAAAAAAGCTAATTCAAAATATTAATAAATACTAGAATATTATTTACACAAAGCCTTTTTATTAATCTACAATTAGAATAATAAAAGCCTGTAATTAATCTTTGTTTCCTGGAGGAAGTCTTGTCATCACGTCTGACATACCATTGAAGCTCCTTAACCCTGTGCGCAGTGTAACGGAAGAGGTGCGGAGTAGGACCGGGTCCGAACCCAGGAAGTTAAAGGATGTGGCAGAATACAGGTCTTCATCTATGGAAAAATAAATAAATAAATAAACATTCCCCTCCACAATGCATTTAAAGTGCCCATATTATGTTATTTTAAAGGTTCCTAACTTTGTTTTGGAAGTCTCCTACAAAATTTACAATTTTCTCATAATAAACATTGCACACCACATCTTTTCTCAAAGAGTTTGAAAACGGTTAGTTTGAAGATTCAGTCTCTCTAAAACCTTCCACTCTGCTCTGATTGGTCAGATGGTTCAGTCTGATGTCATTGGTCTACTCTGCTCTGATTGGTCAGATGGTTCAGTCTGATGTCATTGGTCTACTCTGCTCTGATTGGTCAGATGGTTCAGTCTGATGTCATTGGTCTACTCTGCTCTGATTGGTCAGATGGCTCAGTCTGTTGTGATTGATCTACTCTGCTCTGATTGGTCAAACAGCCCAGTCTGTTGTGATAGGTCTACTCTGCTCTGATTGGTCAGATGGCTCAGTCTGTTGTGATGGGTCTACTCTGCTCTTGATTGGTCAGATGGCCCAGTCTGTTGTGATTGGTCTACTCTGCTCTGATTGGTCAGATGGCCCAGTCTGATGTCATTGGTCTACTCTGCTCTGATTGGTCAGATGGCCCAGTCTGATGTCATTGGTCTACTCTGCTCTGATTGGTCAGATGGCCCAGTCTGTTGTGATTGGCCTACTCTGCTCTGATTGGTCAGATGGCTCAGTCTGTTGTGATGGGTCTACACTGTTCTGATTGGTCAGATGGCTCAGTCTGCTGTGATGGGTCTACTCTGCTCTGATTGGTCAGATGGCCCAGTCTGTTGTGATTGGTCTACCACTTACAGTGCGTGTTGGAAACGAAACACCCATTACCATATCTGAATTTTAGCTCTAGAGGCTTCCTCAGCACTCAATACACAATAATACTACCAGACAGCGTAGTTTTTTCTATATCAGTTCCAGCGTGAGTGTTCCCGAAATGTCGACAACACAAATCAAACTCTTCCAGGGCTATGTTTGAGGGCTAGTCAAAATAGACGTTGTTCACGGGCAGCCAATGAAGACCGTAGACTGGCATTATGCAAATTTATTAAATTGTTACGTAGGTTTGTAACAGGAAGTGAGACTTGAATTGCTGACGTCTCTTTTCGGCAGTTCAAATCGATTCTTTCTTTTAAGAGACAATATCTTAATTTGTCGTGCACTTTGATCTTTAAAACTTTTCTGACCTTTTACCTTCACAAACAGCTATATTACACAATGCATGAAAGGGAATATTCGAAAAAGCATAAAAGGACACTTTAAACTGCTAAAAAACCTGCATGGACGACATACATACCAACCATAACAGAAGAGGATCTCTGGAACGGATCGAAAGGACATTTCCCCCTCCCGTCTTCCAGCTTTCCCTCCAGCTTCAGCTGCCCATCATTGTACGTCTGCTCAAACAAATGCAATGAACGCAAGGTTTTTTATCTTGTTTTCTATTACACAAGCGCTTGATGGATGACATGACACCTGACGTTCCTAATCTCATACCAGGAAGAAAGTGATAGATTGCGAAATGCAAACAGTGAGTACAATGACTTCTTGTCCAATTTCTTTATACTTTTATATATATATATATACTTTAATATATATATATTTGTTCACAATAAAATTAAGAATTTAAATTTAACATTATTAAATATAATAATATAGGAAATGTGTAAATATTAAAATATTTTTACTATGTCACTTACTATGTAATCGCAGGTTGGGCTAAAGGCGTTTGTTCCGCACACGTACATCATGCTGTTGTTCATTTGATGCAGCATCCGTACATAATTATGACAGTCGATCTGAAAAGGTAATCAGATTTTTGATATCATATAGAAAAACAAACTCCCTTGTTCAAAGTATTTAAGTTGATGTGTTTATGTGTCTTTGTGAGAATGTGTGGCAGTTACAGAGATCTTTACTCACGTCAGGATGTTTTCCTTTGGAGGTGCACTCCTTTTTTTTCTCTTCTGTAACCTTCCAAAGCACCTGATGGGTGGAGAGAAATCAATACAGACTATACAGATGTGCTTTGAAACAGGGTGGAAGAATTCTGTCTTGTTGTTGCCAAGAGATAAAGGAAAGGAAATCAAACCGGCACCTTAGACTTGGCAACGGAGATATCGTTTATGTCAAGGGCGTAGACGGCCTCTCTCGCCCCCAACACCAGCAAACCCAGATCCTCCCTAATCAGCATTGTTGAGTAATTCCAGACACCTTCCTCTTTAAACATGATCACATGGTTATCTAAGGACAAAAACATAAATGCATGTAGAATAACAATGAGATTGAAGTATTATAGCCAAACACGAACACTCTAAAGGAAGTGCTTAACCTTCGGAGGATGTTTGATCAGCAACCACAGGAGGTCAAAGTAAATATTATATATGTGAACATGCAGGAGGTTTTATTTTTCATTCATTTGCTTTAGAGTGCAACAGCGTTCGCCCTCTTTTTCAGCAGCACTGGTTCCGGAAGTATTTTTTCGGTCACACTTTTTAGATTAGGGTCCAATTCTCACTATTAAATACGACTTTTGCCTTAATAAACTCCTAATTACTGCTTATTAATAGTTAGTTGTTAAGTTTAGGTATTGGGTTGGATCAAGGGATGTAGAATATGGTCATGCAGAATAAGGCATTAATATCTGCTTTATAAGTACTAATAAACAGCCAGTATCCTAGTAATATGCATGCTAATAAGTGTTACCAATTTTTCCATAGGGATTTAAAAAAAAGTCTTCATTAAAGCGTTATCAGCCATGAACCAAGCCAACCAGCCACGAGGTGAATCTTAACATTACAAACTTTGATTTGAAGCAAAAAAGTATTTGAAAATTGTGAGGGAAAGAACTACAATCCCATGAAGCATTGCGAACTGCATAATCGAATTAAAAACAATAGAGGCACATACGCAAATATTTAAGTATTTTGAGAGCGTACTATAGGGAGATTGACTCGATTACACCATTCGCAGTGCTTCATGTGAGTGGGCGGAGCTAAAGAGCTTGCATTTTGATCGTCTCAAACTCTCTGATTGGTGGAATTTTCTGTACAGCATTATGGGTAATGTAGTTTTCACCACAAATTCCCGTTAAACACGATTATTTTAAAACTAAGTTGAAATAATGTGGGCTAATGCCCTTCAATATTATCGATTAACAACCTCGTAGCTCACAGTAGTCTTTAAAGGTTTATAAGTTATAGTTCAAAGTCAATTTCTGTATGGAGAAAATGAATAGGACTTTTACTTCTGGAAATCGAATGTTGCGCACTATGGGGATTTTCAAACCTATTACCAACATTTGGCGACATGTCTACATACTAAAAACCCTGGTTTTTGTAATTTTGTAAGTTCCTTTTTTACATAACTTTTTTATTTATTTTCAGGTTTATAAAATAAATAAATATATATTTATTTACATAAAAAAAAACAATGGCAGAATGTGTTGCAAGTAACAGGGTTGCAAATTAAACTACCACTCAGAAGGCATCAAATGTTCTTTTGTAGTTATTGTTAAACTAGTATATGAAAACTACTTTTTAGAAAGCAAAATATTTGTTTGATATTTTATTCTTACAATAACAGGGTTGACTATTGAGCTTGATGAATGCACTCAACACTACAATTTGTGTAAAAATTAAGGACATTTTATGAAATTATTTATTGATGTTTAAATATTTTTAGTACGTTTTTGGTTTAGAAATTCAATTAAAATCAGTCAAAGTCAGTCACAACAATGATTTAAATATAATTTTGGTAGATTGAGTCAAAATTGTGATTTACATTGTCATATATTTTAATTAAAAGATACAGACAAAAAGTTCAAGACTTCAAGAGGTGTCGCATGTCAAAATCACCCTAATAAGTTGATGTACAGACATCGGTTGTGTACTTTTATGTTTTCTATAACATATCTAATAGAAAAACATGAGATTTGTGTGCTGTATTTGCTACATGCTGATATTTAGCTCACAGTTGTACTCAATTGTAAACTCAAGAAAGACTCTTACCTTCATATTGAATGGTTTTTCGGGGGGTGCTATTCAGATTGCTCCATCCAGTGTAGGCAAATGTCAGAAAGATGCCATGCAGAACGATGAAGAATAACAGAGGATAATACATGGCTTTGTTCTTCACTTTAACAAAAAAACTACAAAATGATAACTTCAATATTTAACATATTTAACAATAAGCTTTTAACTCATGTTTTTCCATAGTAGATTGGGCTATATGTAGGTGTCCGTATCCAACATATACGTTTATCATTTAAGAGTTTTTGTGGCCAAAAGTGGTAGTCCATGATGCTGGATGCTGAAGGAGTGGAGATAAACCTTGTCCACTGTCCCGTCTACATCTGTAGAACAAAAACACACGTTACACTGAGATCTATGTCAAAACACACATATGATCCCACTTCCCAAACACGAAGATTAACTTGAAGGCCTGTTCCTGCATGAAGTGCACTAGACCATTAGATTTCAACAGGAGGGTGACAAAAGAAAACAAAATCCTCCACTCAAACTCATCCCTTAGTAAACACCTCGACTCAAAGCTGCTTTACCTAAACATTCCTCGCAATGCTGTATTTAACACCAGGAATTCAACGGTGACTCATTGTTGTTGCAACAAAACAGCGCGCTGACAGATCACAGCAATCGTTTGCGGTTGAAAACAAGAAACACGGGCCGTTTTCCCACTCGGTTCGGACTGAAGGTGAGCAAGGAGGCAGGCTGAGACATGTGCGGATTAGGGTACTAGGAGGATACCTGAAATTGTTGATGCCTGAGGCCGAAAACTCGCTTGAACACCGTTGCATGTTCGCGTGACGCTGTGTTGCATAATTCACAACAGTCATCATGTTTGAAATGTTTACATTGAAACGAGATGCTCGTCTTGCGTGATCGATTGAGCAACATCCAAAAGTTCGAGATCAAGAGATATAACAACCTGGCGTAGGTTTGATTTTGAAATTGGTGGGGACGGGGACATCCCCAGAAGCTGAGCTGCATCTGTCAAAAGGGATAGTTTATCCAAAAATGAAAATTCTGTCATCATTTACTCACCCTCAAGTTGTTTCAGACCTGTATGAATTTCTTTCTTTTTCTGAACACAAAAGAAGATATTTTGAAGAATGTTGGTTCAGCAGAAGAAAGAAATGCATACAAGTTTAAAACAACTTGAGGGTGAGTAAATGATGACAGAATTTTCATTTTTAAGTGAACTATCCCTTTAACGGAAATGAAGTGTTGGCATATTTGTTTCACATCAATAATGTTGTTTGTCCTGTTGGACATGGCACGTTTTTGACCAACGTTTCCCATTTCTGATGTCATTTCTAGCGAAAAATTGTTATTGAAGTAATTAAATATTTGCTTAGTTTTCACCAAAGTTCGCTCTATTTTGCTGTAGATCATTAAACCATTATGCTGCCTCAAGCCTATCAGTTTTGTGAGGGGCCTACATGTGCAAACGCTGCCTACAAAGTCATTGCCTGATAAGTCAGCTGCCTAATTAGTCTACCAGCCCTGCGAGCATGGGAACAGGTGGGAGAGGCTCGTCCGATAAGTTCTTACTCAGCAATAATTGGATTTGGCATGAGTAACAGCAAGCCTGTCTGCCAGAATGACTAACCAGAATTCTGTTTTTAATTAGGCAAAGTAGAAAAATCATGCTCACTTATTTTTTGCAAAAGCAAGCACTTTCTCTTCAGAAAGCTAGCTCTTATCATGCCTGACTTCCAAAAATGAGCTATTTTAACATTTATTTTCAGCATATATCAGTCAATATATATATATATATATATATATATATATATATATATATATATATATATATAGTATATAATAAATAAATAAAAAATGTTATGATGAATACGTTTTTTCAATAATTTTTAATATTTTTTAATATGAAAAAAGGCTTCATTAAAAGAATGAATTCCTTAAAAAATTCTCAAAAATTCTTTGCCATAATATTTCATTTTTATTAAGATTATTATTATTATTATTATTATTTTGAAATGTTATAAATATCAGAAATTGTATTATTTTTACTTTATCAGAAATAATATTTAATTTATTCTTTAACCAATTAATGTAAAAACAAAACAAACAAAAAAAACAGGAAGTGATATCAATGATAGCTCATCTAAAGACCCTGACGACTCGTAAAGAGAATTGCAAAGATTAGAGCTAGAAAATCTTTTTAATATCTCTTGTGTCATTCTGTCATTTCACACATTAAGCAACTGGTAATTCCAGCTTCATGTATAACTAGAGGCTTTTATAATTGAACTGTATAGGAACATAGTTCCTGAGTATTCAAATGGTTCAGGTTGAACTGAAAAGCTTCATGATTTATTAACCTGCAGCCTTCCAATGACACTCACATTGCGAAACACTTTTATGTTGGAAAAACACACCCAGTTTGGCCTTTGTTCGTACAATTCACTAAAACAAATACTCTTAATAATAGTGAATGCTGAAGGTGGCATTCATCATCAGCTAAAGGTTAAAGCTCTTTGTAGAACAACAACAACAAAATGCTATTGTGCCACGACTACAGAATATATTCACAAAGACACTAAAAAAAATGGTACTTAAACTAAAAACACAGGTGAGTAGGTGCATCATATGAAGACCTGGGAAAACAGATGGGCGTAAAAAAAAAGAGGAACATTCCCTTCTAGCGTTCAGGCAAGTCAGAGCAGGACTTGAGAAACTGTTGAGTTTACCTCAGTGTTTTATGTGTGATGTGTGTACACTCAAAAATAGGTTCTTTATCTGCAATTATGGCTCCGTGAAGAACCTTTAACATCCATGGAACCTTTCCATTCCACAAGGTTCTTTATAGTGGAAAAGATTAATAAAATGTTCTTCACACTAAGAGTTCTTTTTTAGAACTGTTCACTGAAAGGTTCTTTGGGGAACCAGACATGGTTCCTCTAATCTATGGCATTGCGGGGGAAAAAAAACCCTTTTGGAACCTTTATTTTTAAGAGTCACACTTAAAATGTGTATTTCATCGCATTAGATCACAAAATAGGAAGAAAAAAATGCTTATTTTTTAAATGACATTTGTGATTTGTGTTCATGTATTAAGTCAGTTCTAAAGTTCTCACTGTCAGATTAAGCAAAGGTGAATTTTATCACATTGAATATGCTTTTTACAACCACTTTCATCCTCATTATGAACAACATATTCTGTTTTATCATGTAAAACGTTTTAGATGTGTGCTTGTGTTATCGTTCTTTAAAATTAATGACACTTAGTTTGATACTAGTATCTAATCCAATGCCATTTAGACTTTTTATGTGTAACTTTTGGGTAACACTTTAGGGTCCCACTCCCACTTCTTAGCATGCATAGGATACTGGCTGTTTATTAGTACTTAAAAAGCACATATTAATGCCTTATTCTGCATGACCATATTCTACATCCCTTAATCCAACCAATAGCCTACCTAAACTTGACTACTACCTTACTAACTATTAATAAGTAGCCTAAGGAGTTTATTGAGACAAAAGTCAAGTTAATAGTTCGTTAATAGCGAGAATTGGACCTAATCTAAAGTGTGACCCTGTTTTCCTGAATTTTTCTTGATCAGGCATACATAGTCTAGGTAAATTGATGTCAAAGTTAAACTAGTACACATGGATTCACTAAACCCTATGAAGAAGCGCACCTTTACAGAAAGACTAGCGCCTAATTAAGCATAAAGTCTTTCATTCTACTAAATTAGCCTAAACAAATATTATTACAGCGTAAATCAACTCACCAGAGATGTCAGAAATGCTCTTGAATGGCTGAATAATTGTCGCTCATGTGTGTTCACTCCGAGTGAGACTGTGTGTGTGTGTGTGTGTGTGTGTGCGTGACAACACCTGAGAGAGACACCGTCACATCCTGCTCATGAATCACCAGTCTCTCAATGCTTGAGGATTGTGAAATTATCAGATATTCTAGTATGGATGATGAGCCGTGTACTTATGCTGTCTTCGCTTGCAATCGGAATGATCATAACAACGAATTTCCTTGTAAGAAAATAGGACACGAACTTGTCAAGTTAATCTCTGGAAACTCGGAGAAAATGTTGATTCCCGAGTTTCCGAGTTGGGCGTGTCATAGCCTACAAACTTTGAGGGAGAACGATTGCTGAAACTGGTACTATACTTTCTTTAGTTTATTCCACAATAGCTATGTAGTGGAAATTTTAAACTGTATATTAAACTAACCATGTTTCTAACAGCTAACCTTATTTAACATCTAACATTTGAACAGAATGTACGAAACCAATGGAAAACGTATTACTTTGAGTGTGTGCGTGTGTTTGGGAAATGAAACTAGACAGTCTCGGTAGATGACCGTTGTGATTAACAAAATGTCATCATTAAAACAAAGTTTGCTTTACCTAGTAACAGATGGGTTTGCATATGAAGAACCAATCAAATGGGGAAATTATGTAATGCAGCATTACATTTATGCCATACCTCTATAGCCTACTATAAAAACTGTTATATTCTCTAGTCTACACTGTGGGATTTTCTCAGTGGAATTTGTCTGCGATCCTCCGGCCTTGATTCTTCTCTCCCGGCCGTTATAACTTAGGCATTTAAAGGACATTTGCTGAAAGTCTGTCTGTTATTAGGCTACTGCTGCGCAGCAGGTCAGTTTAGGGAAGCAAGTAAGTTGAGTAAGAAGAGACTCGGCCAGTTGTCGACGGAAGACGCAGAGAGCTAGAGTAGGCTATAAAGGTTATTAAGTGTCGATTGGAAGACGCTATGGGTGTCAATTTGAAGACGCCAGATTTATTTATTAAGTGTCGATTTGTAGTCAGGTTTACGGAAAAATCCACTACAGCTACAACTCATTATTTTCGTTAAAGTAGCCTAATGCATATTTACATACACAAATAACCATTTTAATCATATTGCCTATACACAGCAAATATAGCCCGCATTTGACCGAAATTCCAGATTCGTCAGCAAGCTGACTGAGCCTGAGCGTGTTGAATGTTTATGGTTGTCAACGAATGGGACGCTAAATGAACCCGTTTACGCATAGAGGTCACTACAGTCACTACAGACACCTATTCAAAAAGCCATTTTGCGTATGCATGGGTTTTGATTGCACTGTTGCACATAACCACTAGTGCATTATTTCTATACAGTGCCAAAAGTGGCAACTGGCCATCCATCTATCATAGGAGACTCTTGCTGGTAAAAAAAACCTTTTACATTAAGTGACATTTTATAAGTCATGTCACTGTTAAATTTTCAAGTATTTATTTTAGATTGGGAGGAAATTCTGATTAATCATCATGCATCACTTGCTATATTTTAGCTACACATCATACTATTACTGTGACTGTTGTTTTTGAAAATACTTCATCTGCAGTAACTTTTTTGGTTGTAAATAAATGTATTTGTGTTATTAAAATGTAATTCGCAGTTACGTCAAAAAGTAATCTGATTACGTAATGCACGTTACTTTTAATGCGTTACTACTTGTAACATCAAAAAAGTAATTTGATTATTGTAACGAAGCACCAGACTCAGTAGGATCCATTTGCAGCTTTATTAAGAATAGTCGTACAGGCAGGGTCAACAACAGCAGACAGATCAATGGAGGAATCACAGAGAACATCCGTATAACAGGCAGAGGTCAGGGCAGGCAGCAATAATCAGAGTCCAATAAACAATCCAAGTCAGGCCAGGCAGAGAAACAATCAGGAAATGGTGAAACAGTCCAAGGTCCGTAATACAAGAAGCAAACACGGGGAATAACGCTCAGTAGTGACAGCCAGGGCAAATCAAGACTTCGCAGAGATGTGGTGTGTGGAAGTGGCTTATATGTGTGTGTAAATGAGGTGCAGGTGTGTTGCGCAATCAGTCCCAGGTGAGAGGCATTATGGGAAATGGAGTTCAAAACGAGATGGTTAATATTCAGGAGACGGATCCCTCCGGTGGTGCGGAGGAGGCGGTACGGAAGCCTCCTCTGTAACAGAGCCCTCCCCCTGCGAGCGGCTCCTGACGCGAGGAGGTAAACGACGCCGGGGCCTTCCACGAGGTCGAGGGGCCGGTTTTTCCGGGTGCATCCGGTGAAACTCCTCAGTGAGTGTGGGGTCCAGGATATCCCCTGAATTGACCCAGGATTGCTCCTCCGGACCGAACCCCTCCCAGTCAACTAGATACTGGAGAATATTACCCCGACGTCTAGAGTCAAGCAACTTGTGCACACGATACACCTCCTCGCCGTCAACCAGAATAGGTGGGGGAGTCTGAGAGGCGGCCCCCTCCTCCGGCTCTCCCCTCGGACCACCGGCAGGTTTTAGCAGGGAAACATGAAAAGTAGGAGAAATACGATAATTAGCGGGCAGGTCTAATCGAAATGATACAGGAGATAATTGTTTAACAATTTGGAACGGACCAACATACCTGGGACTGAGTTTGCGACATGGAAGTCGGAGTCGTAGATCTCTGGTGGAAAGCCATACCCATTGGCCGATGTGATACTCTGGAGCTGGACGGCGGTGGCGGTTGGCTTGTTGCTCTTGTCGTCTGACAGCATGGAGTAAGTGAGTGTGTGCTTGATCCCAGACCTCCTCGCTCTTGTGTAGCCATTCGGTGACGGATGGAAGTTCTGTGGGTTCGCCGGACCAGGGGAAGAGAGGTGGTTGGAAACCAAGTATACATTTAAAGGGAGTTATGCCAGTGGCGGGTTTGACCAGTGAATTTTGGGCGTATTCGGCCCAGAACAAATATCTGCTCCAATCAGCTTGATGTTGTTGGCAGTAAGATCGGAGGAAGCGGATGACGTCTTGATTAAGGCGTTCAGTTTGACCATTTGACTGAGGATGGTAACCTGAGGTAAGGCTGATGTTGACATTTAGATGCTTGAAGAATGCGGTCCACACTCTGGAGGTGAATTGAGGTCCTCGGTCAGATACTATATCTTCAGGTAAGCCATAAAATCTGAACACTTGGTTGCAAAGGAGCTCTGCTGTTTCGAATGCAGTGGGAAGTTTGGTTAGAGGGATTAATCGGCAGGCCTTGGAGAACCGATCCACAATGGTGAGTATGGTGGTGTATCCTTGGGAATTGGGTAGGTCGGTGATGAAGTCAATGGCGATATGAGACCAGGGACGTTGAGGTATGGGAAGTGGGTTTAGGAGACCAGCAGGTAATTTTCGGAGTGATTTGGAGGTGTGACAATTGGTGCAGTTCTGAACATGCTTGATGGTATCTGACAGAAGAGTGGGCCACCAGAAGCGATTTTGGAGTAATTGTATGGTGGCAGTGATTCCAGGGTGACCAGAACTTGGTGAAGAGTGCACCTGATCGAGGAGCCGAGGACGTAGTGGATCTGGGACGAAGAGGAGATTCGCTGGACATTCAGCGGGAGGTGGTACTTGGAGGTTAGCTTGTTGAATTTCGGTGATGATATCCCATTGAACGGGAGCTACTAGCAGATGTTCGTGAAGGATGGTTTCAGGAGTGGGATTTTGGGTTGTTTCTTCGGTTTGACGGGAGAGAGCATCAGCTTTGGTGTTCTTGGTGCCTGGTCGATATGTGACAGTGAAATTAAATCTGGTGAAGAACAAAGCCCATCTGGCCTGGCGGGGATTAAGACGTTTGGCGGATCGTAGATATTCGAGGTTCTTGTGGTCGGTGAGAATTATGAACGGTTGACTTGCTCCCTCCAGCCAATGGCGCCATTCCTCCAAAGCTAGTTTCATAGCTAACAATTCACGATTGCCCACATCGTAGTTACGTTCGGCTGGAGAAAGTTTGCGGGAAAAGAAAGCACAAGGGTACATCTTGGCTGGATTACC
This sequence comes from Abramis brama, assembly GCF_963993115.1. Classification (NCBI taxonomy): domain Eukaryota; kingdom Metazoa; phylum Chordata; class Actinopteri; order Cypriniformes; family Leuciscidae; genus Abramis; species Abramis brama. The sequence goes on along the minus strand of NC_139968.1, from coordinate 18,962,962 downwards.
TTGTCGTTGCGATAAGACAGCTCCTACTCCCGTATTGGAAGCATCTACTTCTACAATAAATTGTTGTTCAGGATCAGGATGACGTAAAATGGGTGCTGATGTGAACCGTGTCTTTAAATCCTGAAACGCTTGCTGTGCTTCTGTGGTCCAGTGCAGACGAGCAGTGTGACGCTTGGTCATGGCAGTCAAAGGAGCGGCTATGAGACTGAAGTTTCTTATAAACCGCCTGTAGAAGTTCGCAAACCCCAGAAAACGTTGTAGCTCCTTGATGGTTTGGGGTAATGGCCAGTCCAAGACTCCCTTGACTTTCTTCTCATCCATAGCTACCCCCTCTTGGCTGATGATGTACCCCAGAAAAGACATGCTCGTCTGATGAAACTCACATTTCTCGACCTTGGCATAGAGTTGATATTGAATCAGACGTTGTAAGACCAATCTGACCTGACAGATGTGCTCCTCCATGGAGTTGGAGTAGATCAGGATGTCGTCGATGTATACGATCACCCATTTATCCAGCATATCCCGGAAGATGTCATTCATGAAGGACTGGAACACGGAAGGACTGTTAGCCAGGCCGAAGGGCATAACCAGGTATTCATAGTGCCCACTAGTGGTTGAGAATGCTGTTTTCCACTCGTCACCTTCGCGGATGCGGATCAGGTTGTAAGCGTTACGTGAATCTAGTTTGGTGTAATATTTGGCTTGACGGAGTTGTTCTAAGGCGGCTGGAACAAGTGGTAGAGGGTATCTGAACTTGACCGTGTTTTCATTCAACCCCCGGTAATCGATGCATGGTCGAAGCCCTCCGTCTTTCTTTTTCACGAAGAAGAAACCCGCGGCTGCTGGAGATGTGGAAGGTCTGATGAAACCTTTAGCTAGCTCTTCTTCTATGTAGTTCTTCATGGCTTCGGATTCAGGTTGGGATAAAGGAAATATTCTTCCCTTTGGGGGCGTGGTACCGGGAGTTAAATCGATGGCACAATCAGTCGAGCGATGTTCAGGAAGTTGTGAGGCTTTTTTCTTGCTGAAAGCTTCAGAGAGATCGGCATACTCGGATGGTAAGTTTTCTAGTTCTGGCTCTGGTGCTGAGGGAACTGGGACTGGACAGGATATACGCGTGACTTTGGATAGACATTGACTGTGACAAGTGTGATCCCATTGAATAATCTGACCGTCTCTCCAAGAGATGTGCGGATTGTGCGTCTGTAACCAAGGAAACCCGAGAATGATGGAATGATGTGGAGCATGGATGACGTAGAATTTGATGGATTCGGAATGTAGGGATCCAATGTGCATCTTGACTTCTTCTGTTATGCGGTGAATTTTGCCCTCACCAAGGGGTCGCCCGTCTAGCGCCTCCACTGTCAGGGAGGTATGACAGGGATTCAGTTGTAGTTTACACTGTACAGCAAATTTGTGAGAGATGAAGTTCCCCGCTGCTCCTGAGTCTATTAAAGCAGTGGTTGAAATAGAATTACCCTGGACCAGCAGGCGCACCGGTAGAGTGAGACTGGATACAGTTGTGTGTGTTTTAACATTTGAACTCACCGGTGGAGACTTGGACGAAGGACGAACTGGGCAGGAAGACTTCATGTGTCCAGACTGACCACAATACAAGCACAGGTGATTCTGCATTCTTCGTTCACGTTCTTCTGGCGTGAGGTGAGTGAAACCAACTTGCATCGGTTCATGATCGGATGTTGATTCTTGGAAGGAGCGATGTGATGTTCGGGTAGAACGTCGTGAACGGATTAGATTGTCAACTTGTATGGCCAGATCGATGTATTGATTCAAGTTTTTGCCTTCATCCCGACAGGCTAGCTCAGATTGCAATACAACAGTTAATCCCTTTCTGAAAATGGTCTTTAGTGTATCTTCTACCCAGTTGGTTTGTGCAGCGAGCGTGCGGAAGCTTAATGCATACTCTGCTGTTGTTCTTCTTCCCTGGGAAAGATTGAGCAGTTGTTCGCCAGCACTTCCTCTCTCAGTAGGATGCTCAAAAACGCTGCGAAACTGTCGAAGGAAAGCCCTGAAGGATGTGAAAGATGACCCATTTGGTCCCCAGACAGCAGTGGCCCAATCTAATGCTCTTCCTGTGAGTAGTGAACATACAAATGCAATTCGGGTGGAATCATTGGAGTAAAGTGATGGTTGTTGATCGACGAAGAGTGTGCATTGAAGCAGGAAACCTTTGCATTTTGTTGAGGTGCCGTCGAATTTTTCAGGAAAGGCTAGTCGAGGGTTAACTGGAGTACTCACAGTGGGTGGAGAAACTTCTTGAGATTGCACAGAGGGAGCATTAGCCGCTAACGCACAGAGACCTTGTAGCTCCTTGACAAGCTCCTCAGTAAGCGTCGTCAGATGATTAAGCTGGTGGTGATGCAACGTGAGTTGTGAAGCTTGAGCTGACAATTCTGTGGACAGTTGCATTACCGCTGCTGGATCGGGTTTTGGCGAAGTCTTCTGTAACGAAGCACCAGACTCAGTAGGATCCATTTGCAGCTTTATTAAGAATAGTCGTACAGGCAGGGTCAACAACAGCAGACAGATCAATGGAGGAATCACAGAGAACATCCGTATAACAGGCAGAGGTCAGGGCAGGCAGCAATAATCAGAGTCCAATAAACAATCCAAGTCAGGCCAGGCAGAGAAACAATCAGGAAATGGTGAAACAGTCCAAGGTCCGTAATACAAGAAGCAAACACGGGGAATAACGCTCAGTAGTGACAGCCAGGGCAAATCAAGACTTCGCAGAGATGTGGTGTGTGGAAGTGGCTTATATGTGTGTGTAAATGAGGTGCAGGTGTGTTGCGCAATCAGTCCCAGGTGAGAGGCATTATGGGAAATGGAGTTCAAAACGAGATGGTTAATATTCAGGAGACGGATCCCTCCGGTGGTGCGGAGGAGGCGGTACGGAAGCCTCCTCTGTAACAATTATGTAATGCATGTTACTTTTAATGCTTTATCACTCGTAACATCAAAAAGTAATCTGATTATGTAATGCATGTTACTTGTAATGTGTTGCTTGTTACATCAAAAATGTAATTTGATTACGTTATGCATGTTACTTTTAATGCGTTGCTTATAACAAAAAAGTAATCTGATTACGTAATGCATGTTACTTTTAATGCGTTACTACTCGTAACATCAAAAAAGTAATCTGATTACGTAATGCATGTTATTTTTAATGCGTTACTACTCGTAACATCAAAAAAGTAATCTGATTATGTAATGCATGTTATTTGTAACGCATTGCTCATTACATCAACAAATTAATCTGATTATGTAATGTATGTGATTTGTAATGCATTGCTTGTTACATCAAAAAGTAATCTGATTATGTAATGCATGTTACTTAATGCTTTATCACTCGTAACATCAAAAAGTAATCTGATTATGTAATGCATGTTACTTGTAATGTTGCTTGTTACATCAAAAATGTAATTTGATTACGTTATGCATGTTACTTTTAATGCGTTGCTTATAACAAAAAAGTAATCTGATTACGTAATGCATGTTACTTTTAATGCGTTACTACTCGTAACATCAAAAAAGTAATCTGATTATGTAATGCATGTTATTTGTAACGCATTGCTCATTACATCAACAAATTAATCTGATTATGTAATGTATGTGATTTGTAATGCATTGCTTGTTACATCAAAAAGTAATCTGATTATGTAATGCATGTTATTTGTAACGCATTGCTCATTACATCAACAAATTAATCTGATTATGTAATGTATGTGATTTGTAATGCATTGCTTGTTACATCAAAAAGTAATCTGATTATGTAATGCATGTTACTTTTAATGCGTTACTACTCGTAACATCAAAAAAGTAATCTGATTATGTAATGCATGTTATTTGTAATGCATTGCTTGTTACATCAAAAAGTAATCTGATTACATAATGCATGTTACTTTTAATGCGTTACTGCTCGTAACAAAAAAAGTGACGTGATTTTGTAATGCATGTTACTTGTAATGTCATACTTGTTACAATGTAACTCATATTTGTTACATCAACATTAATGCATTAAGTGTTAAATGTTCAAGAAAACGTTCAAAAAATGTACAGTGTTGCCTCCAAAAACAACACAAAATTTACCTTTGTTTACGTCAACACTTTTCGAATGGACTTGCAGGATTTTTTTTTTTAGACATATTTTCGCTTGACAGGACATATGGTCATGAATATTCAAGAGTGATTCTTTAATTAGAGGCACTTTTGAGTACTAGAAACCTTAAATTATTAAAATAATTTCTTGTATATTCTTGCACTTACTACTTCTATATAGTATTTAAGTGTGCACTACAACAATTTTAGTATGCATGTTAATATACAACGTTAAAGAATAATAAGCAAGCTGCAAAATGAGGCCATGCGAAATTTATTGAATGCAAAGAACATGTTATTTGAACATTATGACAGCACAGCGCCTGAAAGAAAATAAAAGAGACGTGCTGGAGAGATCAGAGAACACACACTGTACAGTTTTCTATCGTGCTCATTTACAGTTAAATAACCCCCGTTTGTGGCCCGAAATGGCCAAATAATAATTCCATTTCCAGTAGTACCTTTTCTAACGGATTAAAGATGGCGTCCTAAAAGGCTACTTTGAATTCAAGGCTGTGCGCATTATTTCCATTCCAAACACAGACACGTCACTCGAACTACTCAGTAGATGTTTGTATGTGAGAACAGGTGTGCATGTTTATGTTTCAAGAGTCAAGCACCAAAAATAATGACAATTTTTACAATTCCTACTCAAACAAAAGGAAGGCTGTTGTTTTTCAATCAGGCAACAAAAGCCTCTACCCGTATACAGCCACATTTTGCCTTTTGACGATTGAAGATGCGGTCACATTTAGCTATCCTTGTTCGTCAAATTTTCTCTGTTGAAATCGTGTCATTTCAATAGGTATTTGCGCGATTGGTAATTTCGCAAAGATGCCCGCATGCAGAGATGCTCACGCAAATTCGCCGCTTTGACCAACAGAAAGCTGCTTGGTTTGCAAGCGACACCGTTGTGAGCTGTGCTTCATGCATCACTACACTATTGACAATGGACATTTTTTTTTTGCCCGAGAAATTTTACAGAATTTTACATAAATTAATATTGGACAAGCTAATATGATCGCACCTTACGGGGGAATCCTAACAGACTGAGATTCATAACATTTTAAAATGCCACACAGACTCCAGGCGTACAAAATGTGGCATGTTTTGACCTCTTCAACAAGTCAAAAAATGACTTATTTTAAATAATTTACCACTCAAATGATTTAGTCCTCAGTCACAAAACATGGAAATGTCTCGAACAATCTGGTAAAATATCATTTGGTAAACTGCTTTTAATAGTTCCGCGTGACCCAGGACAGGGTTTTTCAGATCAGTCACCACAAGCATACATAACAGTACAAAAGTATTTTGAAAATGGTTATTACTCCAGCATATCTTAATCCATGGAAATATCGTTGAAACAATTCAGTCCACCATAATCCGCCTGATTTTTTAATCGCACCAACAATAAAAAAAAAATGTATACAACAGAAAGGTTTGGATTTGAACCCCTAGTCTTATTTAAGACCTTTTATGAAATATAAATATTGATTAAATTGATCATTATGCTGAACATTTCCTTCAGTCGGTCACCCCCCCAAATACATATATAAAAGCAAATACACCTACAGGAACCAAATGAAATGAATTCACAATCCTGCTGTGAATCAATGCCATCAGATAATGCTGAAAAACCCATCAAAAGTGGGTTCGGCCTGCAAACAATACCACTCACTGCACATTAGCACACTGGTTAATGAATACTAGATATGACAGGATTCCCTTGCAGTACTAAACTGTAATAATCACAAGCTATGCATGTGAGAACCTTTCCATAAGCAGCCGTACAATCATATCAGGACAGTCGTAAAAAATAAATCAAATAAAAACAAGATTAAAATATAGACAAAAAAGGCCACACGTCAACATATGTGCGAGATTTCTGTACAAACTAAGAACATTCAGTGCTTTAGTGTACCAAATTAAAATAACAGGTCATCCTTGACAACTTTTCATTATTTTGGCACATTTAAATAAAAACGACACGTACACGGTGCAGTAAAACAGCTTGAATCAGAAAGTCTTGGGTGTTAGACACATGAGTTTGATCCATTTGCCACCCCGTAGAGTTTTACATTCCAGTTGTGCATAATTTTCGCAAATTTGTGTGTCCGAACTGACGGAAGAGTGTAAAAAGTGTTGTAAGATTCGAATATGTACAAACAAGTGCATTGAGATCTTATGTTTCGTGGTCCAGACTGGGCCAGTTTGTTTTTGTTGCCGTTTGTGGAGCCTGTGTACATCCGACGTGGAGAGACACTAGGACTTTACGGCCGCTACTTTCTTCGGTGTTCCTGGTTTTTTGGTCTGCCACAGGTGGCTGTGGATCGTGATGGCGTCGACACTTGCAGACATGGTCTTGGCTGGAATTTGGCTGAACTGCTTCCTGTCCGAGTTGTACTTGTAGAGGCCGTCGATCATCTTGCGCGAGATGGTTTTAGGACCGATGCCGGCCAGCTTGTTGATTTCCTCCATCTCGGGGCAGTACGTGTAGAGAGAGCGAAACTGGCAGCCAGAATCCCGGAACAGGACCAGGAAGTTGTTGGCCCCTGACTTCTCCATTTCCTTGAGAAAACAAACAAATATAATGAATAAAACTTAAAATATAATATAAATGTAATGAAAATGAACAGACATGCTTATACCTCCAAAATCTTGTTTTTCTGTCCCTCATTGACTTTGCCAGCCAAACAGCAATGTGCCAAAGCATTCTGAATTATATGCTTATTTGACTTTGCGCTGGGCTCTTTATATAATTTAGGACCTGCAGCAAAAACATAGAGGGTGCATTATGCAATGTCATTATGCAAGTTATTGTACATCTGAGTCTGCTGTTGACCCCCCAGTCCTCTAGATGGAGCCATCACCCATAGTTCTGAGCATGTTTTATACAGAATGTAAGAAATCGCATACTTCCCTACTATATAGTTGGCAAAAAACAGTATGTGACAAAATATGTCCGAATTTACAGTACTCATAAAAGAGTTGGGAAAAAGTACTATATATATACTATACATTCATACTATATAGAACATACTTTTTTAGTGGTTGTGAAGTAATTAATTATTCAAAAAAAGTACCTCCTCAAAAGAGTATGCGATTTCGGATGCAGCCCAAATGTTTGGTCATTTAGAAAAGCTTAGATGTTGAGAGTATCGCTCAGAACTATTATACCATAGCTCCCTCTGGTGGACTGGAGGTGGAGCTGCAGCTTTAGTATTTTAACCTGTATATTCCGTGTTGGATGTCAGTGAGGATGTGGTGGAACCATTCTCCCAGTCTTTCTCTCCGTTACGACTGCTGGAGCGAGTGGGCGACAGGCAACCGTCTGCTGAATCAGGCCTACTGGGATGACATGATAAACTGAGTCCTGCAAACTGCAACTCTGATAGGAACAATGCTGATACACCTACTAACAACTCCTGCTCTCATGCAAAATCAGGCAGTGAGGTCTTAGTGACTGAATTACAGCTCTTAATCATAACATTGTGTTTTTATCTTATGTATTTATTTATATTTCATTGTCATAAAGCATCAAATGAAACAACAAACATAAAATACTTTTAAGGTGATGTATTTCAGAAAGCAACCGAATATTAAATGTACAGTAAGATCATGAATATGTATTATTTTTAGATAACATTACTGAAGCCTCTAAATAAGTCTCTTGCAAAAGTGTGAAGTGCAGATCTTTACTGTAGTGTTTTTGCAGTTTCAGTGCCATTCAATGCCAGTGTGAGGCTTAGTGACCTTCAACCAATGCTTGTTTAATAATGACAAAATAAAACAAAAAAGCTGTGATGGGTGAACTATAATAGCCATCTTTATTGTTCAAAGACTGGGGATCATTCCTCGTGTTTCTGCCAAGCTCATAGCAAAACAGGATGTTCTTCTAGAACAGAAGATGAATGCATAAAGAGTCTTATCCAACCAAGACTGACCTTCTATTTCTCACACGAGGAGAGCTCAAAAAGAAGAAAAGACTGCCAGATGCTAAGCTATAGCTTCTAAGAAGCAAGAACATTCAAGAATACGAAGGAAAAATACAGAGAATTCAAAGGATACTGGGTTAGTATTGTGCAATAAAGGAAACAAGGAAATAAAAATGTTCTCATTCTGTTGACTGCTTAAAGTGCCTCTTACCTGGGTGTTTTCTTATCCGAGCTGACACTGTCATTATCTCCAAGAGACGCCAGAGACAGGCTGGACACTGAAAAAACACGAGGTCGTGAACCTGGATGCAACAGAAAACGGGACAGATCCCACAGTTACACAAGACAACAGCAAGCCCGCCAAACTTTGTGTTACCCTCATAACAATACAGCTCTCTGTAATGATGTTGCTAAATGGCCTCTACAACTCCTTCAAACTAAAAGAGTTAATATATATTGTATTCATGAAGGAGCTGTAACATTTACTTTAAATCTGTCTTGTACAGAAGGATGTGTCCAAATAATTGGTACAAAATAATTTGAAGAATGCTTAAATCACTCAACCACTTCAGTTCAACCTCTTAGTTATATTAGTTAGAAAATGATTAAATTGGTTAGAATAGATATTTAGAGCAAGTGTTATAGTACGTGTTAGAAGAGGGATGCAGTGAGCTGGACAGGGAAAGGCTGAGAGTAGCACAAAGCATACAGTGCCGGCTTTGCCAGTAGGGGGCGCTCGCCCTTTACCTGCCGTGGCCCTGACAGGAGTCCTGGGGGACTCCATCACATCTCTGTGGATGGACTTGGGCCTTGGTTTCCTCTGCTTGGCCCCTGCAGGCCGTGGTTTGACAAGCGTGTCCATGTCCTCCATAAGTTTCAGCTGTTTTCTCCTCAGGTACTCCTGCTTGATAAATTCCCGCCGGGCTTTGTCTTCTTCCTTCTTTGTGCGGTCTTCCTCTGCTTTCAACCTATGGAAAAAGACAGATATTTGATTTAAGAATCAGGGGGAGAAGTTTAGTCTTGGTGATTGACAGATGGGGCTGGCTGTTACCTGGCCTCCTCTTTCTTTTGCTCAAGCTCCACCTCCAGCTGTTGTTTCCTCTGCTGGCTCTCCCGTTCTCTTCTCAGCCTTTTCTCCAGAAGTGCGGCTCGTTTCACGGCCATGCTGTCCTCTCCTTTCATGTCATCCTGAAAAAATAAGCACATTATCAAGAATCTCTGTTAATATCTTTTTATGTCCAGGTTTTTCTGAGTATCTGAAGGCAGTATACTGATGTTGATATGACCAGTCTGAATAAACCAGATATATGCTACACTGCTCAGACTCCCTGCAGAATTCTAACATCATAAAATAAATGATTTATTTCCCCTCCATTTCTTGACCTAGATCCAACAGCTGCGTTTTCCAGTGATCTGTCCCAAGCTAACCTCCTTCTGCGACTGTACACACTAAGAACATTTCAGATATTAGTCACACCACAGCATTTTCCCAAACTAAAGCTATGGTAATACGCCATTTCGGGTACTAACTATGGCCTTTAACAGCTAAAACAACAAGATTTTTTCTTTATAACAAACTTTCTTTATAAAATGTGACTGGTGCTTGCCCCCAAAATGCTAAAGTCTTCTGGATAGTTGTTAGGGCATTGTTAGCTGGTTGATAAGGTGTTCTATATTGTTTTAGCCCATTGTTAGGTAGTTGCTTAATGGTCCAGGACATATCCTACCCCAAAGTCTAGAAAAGCGATATCCTCAACAAACATAATTTGAAGTATCGTTCATGTTTTTTTAAAGATACGCAAGAACAAGAATTAAAACTTTAACTCACATTCTAATCACTAACAGTAAGCAATAGCGATAGTGACGTTCACCACTAAGTATTCACAACATGTGGTACTGGAGGATTTCATTTCCAAGCTTTCTTTATCTACAGGATCCTTTGACTTTTAAATCTACCTTGAAGAAGAATCCACGGCACATTTTCTGCTCATCATCCTGATTCTCCCCTGAAGTCTCCTTTTCACCTTCCTCTTCTAATGCCTGTCCATCCAGGGGCTTGAGAACAGACAGTGGAACCTCAATCAAGTTTTTGTTGGTCTGATGGGCAATGTCAAATGGCTCAGTGGGAGTGACAATAACGGTCTCCATTACGATCTGCGACAAGACTTCTGACACACTAGATTCCATTGCTGGTTTAAACTCATCTGTTGACTTCTTCAGATATTCCCTTTCTTCTGTTGGTTTGTTCTCCCCTCCCTTATCTTCTGGCTCTTTAGCACTCAAGTCAGTGTCTTCGGTTACTGCCTGTTGGGTTTCTTTGGTTGGGGAGGTGTTAGTACCATAAGAACATTCAATAGACAATGACTCAAGGCCTTGTTCAATGTCCTTGTCTGTGGTTTCAGCTCCTGATGGTGGTTTCTTTGCACTTCCCAAATAAGTAAACGAGCAGGACATGGGCTGAGAAGGGGAGAACCTTCTGAGGCGTGGGATGCTGTCCACTGACTGTGGAACGTTTAAGACTCGGTTGAAGGGAGTGATCTTTAGCTCATTGGGTCTGGGTGTCCTTGGCGTCTTGGAATGGAAAGAAGCGGACTTCCTCTTAAGGTTTGTAGGGGAACGGTGTGTAGCTCTAGGGGAATCTGCGGGTGAGGGAGACCCAGAAGAGCGTGCCCCACTCCCTCTGAGCTCTCGTACCTGCTTTTGTGGCGAAGGTTGAGGTGGTAAAACAACCCATGCCTGTTGCTCTCGCATCTGCATAATTACCTCTTGCTGCTGGGCCAGTCGCTGCATCTCAGTCTGCAAGAAGCTCAGGGACGAATTGAGCTTATCAATGGAGCGCGTATATTCCATCAGGTCCGCCTCGCATGTGCCATCCTCACCCGCAGACTTCTGCGGAGACTTGTCAGGTTGAGGTGTCTCCGCCGGCGTCTTTCTTCCCTCTGAGCTGGGAGTGTTCTCCTGAGATGGTGAGGTGCCATCTACTCCTTTCCTCTTGACAACTGTGAGGAAAGCACTGCGTCCCATCTTTTGACGGTGTCGGGTAAAGGCCGCCTCCACTTTCTTCTTCTGGGCTTCAATGGCCCGACGCTTCTCCTCAAGTCTCATGCGCAGTTGCACCATTTCTGCAGCCATGGTCTGGGCTGGGTCCTTGGACGGCTGATGTGCAGGGCTGATATCAGGCGAAGGGGCCCAGGAGACAGAGTGAGGAATGCCGAGATCTGAACCATCTGGTGTTGTGCCTTGGGAAGCACCACCTTTGCCCTCCCCGTTTGGATTCAGTTTACGGAATTTCTGCTCAGCAAAGCTGGTCATCTTAATCCCAGGTGTAAAAGCAGGGGTTGGGATACTTCCAGCAGGGGATTTGGCGCTAAGGCTGCTGGGACATGGGCTAATAGAGCCTTGGCTATGGCAAGCTTTTGCTTCAAAGTCTTGATCTGGGTCAAGCTCCATGCTGACAGTACAATCCCTAAGTGACGAGTCCTCATCTAATGTCTCTTGGATGTCCTCCGTCCGCACATGGATGCCGGTGTCTACTTCAGTGGTGGATGAGCTACCAACCCCTTTGAATGATTCTGAAACTGAGTCTAGCTCGCCATCCTTTGCTTTGGGGTTCGGTTCACTTTTACTCTGCAGGTGAAGAAAGAAGCCCTCACCGGCCGCATGGGCCCTGGGGCTCTGTGATTGCTTCTCTGAGTTGTGGATGATCTCAAGGGCCTCTTCGATGCTAGGTGGCCCTGAGCCATTTAGACGGCTGTTATGATTTCCTGACTGGCTGTCAGGACAGCCTTCTTCCTCAATACCCATGTTCTTGCCATTGATAGGCTGAAAGGACAGGTTTCTCTTGATGCCCCTTGTTCCATGGGGCATCTTGAAACCAAAACCTTCAGTGCTGGCAGACCGAGTCATTCCTCGGCCAGTAGGTGTTTGATTGGTGCACTCTTTATCAAATGGGATTTCAAAGGACACACCCTGAGCAGCAGACCTGCAGAAAGAAGACAGGATAGTATCCAATGGCACGTAGTTTTACACTCTATGGCTTAAAGTCTCAATAATGAGATGAAATTGCACTTACTTTTTCTCCTTGGGCCAAGTACCCATGAAGCTGTCCACAAATGACATTGATGTTGATCGCCTGATCTCACCTGTATAACACACATATATAACTTATAAAGCACTGGGTGCATTTAGTACTTTTATTTAGTCATAAAACACTTAGACTTCTGAACTTTACCTGAGCCTGAAGTCTGTGGCTGAGGTCGGAGGGGGAGACTTAAACATAAAAAAAATAGAAAAATCAATGTAATTTTACATTTGATTTTCAATATCTACAAACAAAGTAAAACGCAGGAGGGGGAATTTTTCCATTAAAGATATTTTTTATATACCTTGGTCTGTCTGGACTAGGAGGTCTTTCCATGAAACTTCGCTTTGTGACTTTTGAGATGGGCACAGATGGCAGATTTTTCAGTGAAGGGGCTGGTGCTATAAATCACATGACAAATATGTCAGTCAGTATACAAATGTAATATGACAAATACAAATATGTAATATTTCTGAGAAAAACATTGTTATAAGATTAGCTTACCTTCAGTGTCCAACACCTGAGGTTCAACAAATGGCGGCTTAACAACCTCAAACCACCAGAAGAGCTCAGCCATGAACACAAGATAGTTGTTCTGGTAAAAAATAAACAACAATAGCTTTATTATTTCATATATATAATAACAAGGAGAACTTTGCAAGGGGTCCCATGAAATAATACGCGTGTATGAAACTAGTACATGCAATATTCCTCCTCTCCCACAAGATGTCTCTGCATTTCTCTAAATCCTGTTAGTTCATGAACAGACACCACCTGGAGACAAGAACATCCTTTTCCTTCAAATTTAATTGTATAGCATATATATGAGGAATGTTAAGGAATTACACAATGTATGGTTTATATAGCTTTATTTTTGCTTAATAGCAAATTCTATTCATCTAATAGCACAATCTTTTTGTGCTAGGACCAACATCTTTACGCCAAGACTACAGAATTCATGACCTTGAATTCATCGAGGGTACCTGACATGATGAAAAATGCCTCTGATACACTATTCCCACTCAGCAGAAATTGTACCTAGCAGTTAAAAGGCACAGGGTAACAGCAGCAATTATCTGACGCCACTCCCAGAAGACATTACCTCAGCATTTTAATTGACTTTCAACAAAGAGTCCTTGCTCTCTTTATAGGCTCGAGTAGCACTAAACCACATCTATTCCATATAACCAAATTATTAAAGCATTTATTCATCATATAATCCAAGGCATCATTTGTTAACTGCCTTTAATAATATAATAAAATGAATGTCACTTGCTAGCAAATTAACAAAAACAACGCCACCCAATGTCAAATTATTCAAATATCATCTATAGTGAAATTTATATATTCTCTCACACACAATCTCATTGATTTTATGCATTGCCATGAAACATCTACCAGCACTATTGGCAATAACTAAATAAATAAATAAAGGGGTCCACTGGTAACATTTGTATGGAGAGGTTGAAAGAGTGTCCGCGTGTCCGTACCCAGATGGTATTTGGCACACGCGTCCTCTCCCCAATCTGCCTGTCCACCTACTTATTCACACATAAAATGTGAACATATTATTAGAAGGCTTATCTATTGTTTTAGGGGACGTAAATGTTGGGGAGGCCGATTTTAAGTGTTAATTTAGTACAATTAATTGTTAAAAAATAATATGTAAAAATGACACAAATACAAATTTCTTAATAACGGAATGGAACAGAATCTTTAGTGCGGTCAATCAATTAAAAATGCTAATACTACTAATATTATTTTTTTGATGTAATTATATAAAATAAATATATAAAACAACTTTTTACTCTACAGCTGAGAGGATAAAGAAATGAATGCGATCAGGTCACAATACATTCCAGATTCAAACCGGCATCTTCTGCAGGAGCACTACATGAAGCACATGTGCAAACCGCACTGAACATTTCAACAAAAGGAAGCAGCTGGGATTAGAGTACTGACAGAAACTGGGTCAAGGTTACAGCTCAGTGACCTGCTCTCAATTCCACTCACATCTCTGAGATTCAGCTCTGAAGTCTGGCACTGTATCAGATGCTGATCATGTCCTCTAAACAGAGGCTGTTGGGTGCAAATAAAACCCAACACAGTGTGTGATTTTGCTACCATTTGTGGAACTACAGTTTAAACAAAAACCAGGTGGGATGTTGATTCCAGTAGCATTGCTCTCTGTTTAGGAGTTCCTAACCTCTTTATGGTTTAGTAAGTGTGGCGAGGTTTACAAATCTAAATGACTGCCTTACCAAAAATTGCCAAACTATATCTCATCATTCTCTTTCAATACCCACAACCGTTTCATCTTATGGATTTCAACAGTACCGGCAGAAAAATCATACATTTTTAATGCAAAAAAACCCTAAGGCTTCTCAGTATCCACGACTGAAAATCTTGGCTGCAGATGTTCTTTCTATCCAGTCTAGAGTCCAGACCAGAGAGGAACAAGATCAAAGACATGACAACATAACATTCGGAAAGAAAAAACTGGTCTTCCCTTCCATCTGATCTCATCGAGAAAGTCTAGAGAGTCTGTTTTATTTTAGTAGTCTGAAGGTAAAAATCTCCAGTTTGATGTGTGTAGCTTGCAACACAAGTTCTTCAATATCTTAGAAGATGAAAATCTCATAGAAAAGTACATTATAAAAGCAAAAACATGTTCTAGGCTTCTTTGGCTTAGCAAAGATGCCACAATGGCTTATCAAACAAACCATTCTTCCTATTAGAGATTCACCAATGTATCGGCCAATAATCGGTATCGGTTAAAGCAATTATTATCACTAATCAATGAGCAGGGCCGATTATATCCTGTCAATCAAAAGGGGGCAGAAAAATGTGTTCAGACTGCAACTCATACAGTGTGTGAAGAAAATCTCTCGTGTTGAATTTAGGGCAAGTTAACGCGACAATAACGCATTTACAGTTAAAAAAAAGAGAAAAAAAAAAAAGCCAGGGTTGCCAGATCTGCAGTTTTTCCCTACACTAAACATTATTTGTAGCGTGCCTCCCATCCAATAATCACAATAGCTTTGTTACTTCTGATAATAAACAAAGCTTCAGCTTTCAAATTCTGCCCATTTTATCACGACATTCAAATAATAAATGGTGTTTTGACTTTCTTAAATGGGACACGACAGATCGGAGAGTCATTTCTTCTACTTTAATATAGCTCGAAAAAACATGCATGAACATCATAAGGTATGTTGAAAGACACAGTGCAACTTACCAAAATAAATCACGTCTCATGTAATCGCTTAATCAGTGTCTTAACCGCGGAAAGACGTCAATAAAACAGCTTGTAAACAATGTGTCACTTACAGTTGCATTTACCTCAGAAAAGTTATCCGATGTTCACAGTTCGTTAGCTAGCTCTATAAAAACACTAAAGAGCTTATTTACAGCTAATGATATGTATGCTTGAATACATTTGTCATGAAGACAAGTGTTTATAATTACCTTATGTGCAACTGAGTTGTTTAAAAACATGTATTGGTACATCTCCACTTCCTATATTTAAATATCTGCTGTTTTTCTTAATGTGATTTTGTTGCTCTTTTAGTCAATAGCACTAGTCTTTAGAGAATCTGCTTCCATTGGGAGGCTTGTTTAAGCACCAGCGTTTAAAGGCACGCCTTGTGCTTTTGGCTTTTTAACAGGAATAAAGCCAACTCCCACGGGTGGCTCTTGCGCTATTGCTAAAAAGGCTTAAAAAAAACAGCATCCCACCAATCACATATGTTGTGGCAAAGAAATTTGACAAACTTGGACCCGCAGTTGTAACATATCAACCAGTGAAATTTGAAGGCAATGAACTTAAGGTTCTACTATGGCATCAGGGTGTAAAATGCTCCCTAACTGAAACCAAATCTGGATGTAAGTTGTCTCTGAAGACTTACTTTGATGGAAGAATGAGCGTAGAGCATGTCCTCCAGATTGAAGTGGCAGCAGTGGTTCAAATGCTCCCTGCAGAAGTCCTGGATGAGCTTAAGGTTGTACAGACTGTCTGCCAGTGACATGGTTTCCTTCAGAAAAATGTCTGTAAATCAAAAACGATTCAAAGTGTTACATTAACCAGGCACTCCTCAATGAGACAGATCATCTGGCCTATTTGTCAGATTCTCCAAGGGCTCAACCAATCACAGAGAAGCCCATTAATCATGGAGTCTAAATGACAGTCATGTGATTCAGCCTTTGGAGATAAATCTAATTTCACAGCTAGGTGGAGAAACAGTTCTAGTCCTCTTCATCACTGCGATTAGATTAACAGTACATTCAAGATGATTAAAGTCACAAAAAAGTTCAGGATTTCTAAATGAGTAGTTGTAGACTATTGTATTCACTAATTCAAAGTCCAGTGAAATTTGCAAAATGGTTGAAATCGATTTACAGCATGTTAAAAACAACATTCAAAACACTTCACTTTTGTAATGTGACATTTTAAAGTGAAATATTTAGTGGTAAATAACGCTAAATTTATATTTTGTAAAAAAAACAGAATATAAATAGAATAAATGGAAAATTGTAATCCAAATTAAATATTGTGAAAAACATAAACATAATATAATCCTATACTATAAATAAAACAACAACAACAATATATTATTAACGTGTAGTATTATTACATTTATATTTTTCATAGTATTTTTCTAGATTTAAATGTTTGTACGGTTATGTTATGAAATGTTTAAAAAAGCATTTGTCTGGGCTGAACTGAAAATATATAATATTAATATATATAAAAATTATAATATATTTATAGTAATACTATAATGTTTTATTTCATTATATAAAAATAATACATTTGACTATTGCATAATGCATGATATTTAAATTATAATATTGTAGAAAAAAATTTATATAATATTATACTTATATTAATGCTATGATTTTTATTTTATAATATAAAACATTTTAAAATAATACACAATATTATTGTATTTTTTAATGCAGTGATATGAAAAATATTTGTCTATCGTATAATATTTAAAAAATATTGTGATAAAACTTTTTATAATACAAATATATAATCCATCCCCATTTACATGTTTATAATATGCAATTAAACCTAAATTTTGCATATCTGGTGCATCCATACAGTGTATAATAGACTATGTACATTTAATAAGAAAGTAAATAGGGTTCATTTTATATATTAATAATTGTAATTATTATTTTTCTATATATCTTAGTCATTTGTATCCTAGTCAAGTATTCATTACTTCAATGAGCTCATTGTTTCTGCCCTAAATTAATACACAGTTAAAGGAATACATTGTTAGCTAACTGCGTGATGTGTATATGTACATTTCTGAAATATATAACTTGGACACGGCTACTTCTGATAACAGATCACTCTAAATTGTAATGTAGACGCATGAATTTTCTGTAAAGCTGCTTTGAAATGGTATGTATTGTGAAAAACGCTATATAAATAAATGTGAATTGAATTGAACATGTGAATTACCCATGGTCTTCAACACACTATTCCCTCTAAACCTTGCATTTTATTTAGCGCACAGTAATGTTGCGTGTTTTGGCAGGTGGACGTACCTCCGAGGCTGATGATGGCGGGGCAGTAGAAGTGCAGCAGGGCGGCGAGGGCACAACCATCTGTGCTGTCCTTCAGGAGGTTGTCCACCGGGGGGATCCAGGGAACCGTCCTGGGCAGAGCCTGCTCCTTCCTATAACGGGCCTGGAGCAAATAGACATACACAAATGACTCAGTAGGGTAAAACGCATCGGATAAACCACAGACATTGAACATTTAATTTGAAAGTTCATGATGGCCTACTCAACAATTTAGTAATGTATGGAAAAGTATTGAAAATACAACATGCGATGTGGGAACATTAACTAACAGAAGTGACATTTAAAGGAGCATTGCGTAGGTTCTGAAATTTCTAACAGTTACTGACACCAGTGGCCGTTAGAGGAACTGCAGCCAGTCTCATGCTCGTTCTCGGTGCGCACACGCTCATACGAGCACGACCACATCAACCAGGGTTGCCGCAGCAACCACTGACGGCTCATCGAGATTCACCAGCATAATGTTTGAGGTAAGAAAACACCATTTGAAAACACTACCGATTGCCGCTGCTTACTAATAATGGCTGCCGTGCCGTACGGATGTAAGCCCAAGCAGACGAGAACGCGCATGACGTCACATTTTGTGAATTTTCACGCCGATTCGGGCCCGACTCCTCCACACACAATTGAGCCTACAGACTGATAGAGGCAACCATGGTGGACAGTCAAGGTGTCATTCTTTTTATTACATCATGGATAGCTCATGTACAAATGAAAACTCTATCTTAAAGATTAAAAAGTAAAAACCTCCAATAATAGCCCCTTTAAATGAAAAATAAATACCTGCATGGCAACATGACATCTATTTTATACGCAGCCTAATATGAATATTTTTATGGCAACAGTTTATAGCGTGGTTAATGAAGCTGAAGACAATGGGAAAGAGTCGTCATGGCAACAAAAGCATGATGGGACCACGAGATGGAAAAAGCCTGGATGAAATAATGCATTTCACAATTACACTTACGGGAACCAGCTTCATATACCACTTGGTTGGAGACTTCAGCCAGTCAAAGAATGAATGAGAGAGAAAGACAGAGCAGTCACATCAGCAAGCAGAGCTTATTTAACGCAATCAGCTGTTTACGTCCCATATCAGATTAACCGTGACGGTCCCTTCATTACTACAAACAAGATCACCAGGAAACACTTAGCAGACAAATACTGCAACCCTTGAAACTTGAGGGGTTTAGTTACTTTTCACAACACAAATAATAAGACAGACAGACAGACAGACAGACAGACAGATAGACAGATAGATAGATAGATAGATAGATAGATAGATAGATAGAAATAGAGATCAAACGACCAAAAAAGGTTTGCTTGTTGCTGTCACGGCTGGTTAAGACACAGTGTGCTGGTTCTCGCCATGTTCTTAGTTTTCAGTTTTAAGCTTCTCTCAACTTTTTTAAGACTTAAAAGACTGGGAAAAACAGTATCATCAAAAGCACGGCAAAATATCTTTAGGGGTTCAAACTGAAGAAGAGCAAAACTCATACTCTCTGATCTAAGAGACATTAAACCCTGTGAATCACAATATGAATGCATTTTTAGTACCCAAGATGCCCTAAGAAGTCTGCAAAGTTACAGGATTAGTTTTATGTCAGGGGATTATGTCTAGAAACAAGTGTGTAGTTTGAGACCTTAAAGAAAGAAAAACAGGGCAAGTCTATAGTATATATAATGAATTATACTATACTATACTATACTATACTATACTATGTGTATGCAGAGCTGCAATCCGCTGGTGTGTTTGTGTGTCAGTCTGGGCGCTTCATGCCATGCTGGCTGTTTCAGGATGTTTATAGTGTTGTGTAACCGCCTGACATTCCTCCTCGGCACTGATTGTGTCCTCTCGAACACACACATGCTAGTGCGCAGCGCCTGTGAGAACTGACTGCTCTCATTAGCGTCAGATGCCTAGCCCAGAGACGACCTCAGGACAGGGTGGGCCGAACTCTGTCAGACGCCCGGCACAGCAATGTGTGTGATGACTCTGCACTTCCGTTCTAAGAAGACTCAGATTATGACATTAAAGTCGGAATTAAGCGTGACAAAAACCAAATGCTGCAAACGTAGCACTGGGAAGTTAGTGGAGGCTTGGAGTGTCTAGGGGTTTAGGCAAGGACACAGTGTACATAAATGTAGCATTCCCTCTGAGAGAAGGTAAAACCAGGTGAGACCGACGTCATCCCGCCGCGTGCGCCAAATATACTGTCAAACCGGGACAGAAAGATGAAATGCGAAGCTTTAAAACATGAATCAGCAAAGATTTTGCTCTTACATCAGCCTGGCAGAACGTCGACATCGGGACACTGCACGCCGCAGGACTGTGATTCAGCAAAGTCAGAATTACCCTCACGCAGCAACATGTTACAAAACACGACAACACGGCTGATGATATCCGTCACGTCCTGTGAACTCAGGTCAACTTTGCGAACGCTTACACGGGAGAACCTGAGGCAGCTTTTATATAAAATCTGAACAGACTAACATCCATCCATGTGGTTTAAAATACCTACGTATAGTAATTTGATTGATTGACTGTATCATGTTAGTTGGTCTGACAATATATTTGAATATTTATGATATATATTTAGTGTTTTAATATTTTAATGATGGGATGTAAAAAATTGACTTTTTGACTTTTAAACTGTCTATTTCAATGAATCAGTTTACAGTCAAAACACTGATTCAACAGATTCATTACATAATTATTCTCAAAAAAGTCTGAAGTGCTGACATGACATTTTTACTGCTTTATAATGTTTTGAAAAAAAAAAAAAAAAAAAAAAAAAAAAAAAAAATATATATATATATATATATATATATAATTATTCTTAGTTTAAAAAAACATTATAAAGCAGTAAAAATGTCATATATATATATATATATATATATATATATATATATATAGTATTGTTTATATTGGTACATATAAATTCAAAATTAATATTAATTAAATGTAAAAATATATTAATAAATATAATTAATTAATAAATATATTAATATTATTTGTTTAAATTAATATAGCGAAAAACATCCAGGGCAGATAATTTTGCCCATTAAACAAGATATATAGCGAAATATCATTTAAAGGCTGAAAAAATACTGAGATATTAATTTTTTTTGGTATGAAAACATTAATGAAAACAAATATTTAGGTAATGAGTATTCACAAATCATTTGCATTCTTTTTATGTTCAATATTGCGAAGCAACATTGTATTTAAGTAATTCAACCTTGTATTGCACAGTACCGTATTCAAGTGTATCAGAATACATGAATTTTAGAATAATCTGTACAAGCATTTGAGTTTTGAGGCATAAAAAAAGATTGGCAGAACGTTGTTCTAAGCAAATTTCGGAGATGTACAAGTGCTCATTATGACAAAAATCCATCTTATGTCTAGCACTTTTTGTGTCTTCCTCCTACAGATGAAAGTGACATGAATCATCGCTGGTTTTCAGCAAGAACAGGAAGTGCACGCTTACCTTTGGATTCTCAACCGGCTCTGCGTTCTGCGCCTCCATCCTCCTTTGCTCCTGACTTACGATTTCCTTCAAGTATTCGTTCACCTTGAAAATGAGTAAAACAATATTTTTGAGCTTCTATATATTAGTTTTCAAAACAAACACAACGGAAAATAAATGATTGTTAAATTATTTAAATATTAACTTAAAATCTCAGGGTGCTTCAAGTAAATATGTATATGTATTATAAACGTGTTCAGCTGACAAAAAAGAAGGAATCCCTATATTATGTTATATTATTAATGATATCATTAAAATAAACAATAATTTGGGGTTTAATAATTGCATTATTAAATGGAGATATTTTTCTAGATTTGTTGTATATATTCAATTGTATTGTTTATGGCAACATATGTCAACAATAAGAACAACAAAAGGAAGAGAAATGCATGTCTATGTATTTAGCATGTGTGTGTACATTTGAGGTAACGTCTTGATTTAGGCTGCCTGTAAAGCTGGCCTGCAAGGGAATGTAAACATGAGTCGTCCCATCACCGACACTCAAAGATGCCCTCAGAAATGATACGTGCCAATGAGGAAATATTCAGTGTGCCAGTATTCAAATGCAACAATACTCTAACTGTGTTATTAAGATGATGATCAGGCACAGTTATAGATAAGTTTAGGACATTAAGACCTTATTCATCCAGCTGGTGACGGCATCCTCTGTGTCATAGGGCACATCTCCGTCTGGGTAGTCGGTGGAGTATTGCTGCATGCACGCCATCACCTTCTCCACGCTCACCGTCTCCACTGTGTACGCCATCATCAGCGTGTCGATCATGGCCAAGTGGGCGCTCTGTGAACCAAAATCAATAAAAGATCGTTAAAAACTGTTAAATTGCTGACACAGGCCCATTCTCCCGAATACACATACTGACAATTGTCCCTCTCTCAGTTGGCAGCTAGTCATTCCTCTCTGGAGTTTGTTGCCCTGGAAACGGCAGTATCCGTCCCCTGTTGCTCGACCCAATTAGAGATAATCTTCCCTGAGATAGGACAGTCGCTCCTGCTGTTTCTTGGGGGCCCATCCTCTCTCAACATTATTAATATAATATCCTGTACATGACGAGTGAAAATGACAGGTGTGACCTCCATTGAAAAAAAATAGGAATGTAGATTCTAAAGAATTGAATGATTCCTTAGTGGTTTTTAATGAGTAATCTGTATGGTTTGATTCACATTAGAAACACTGGTTTGGGAAGCGGACTTACACTGAGTTGTATGTTTTTAATTCACTTAAATGAATGAGTCATTCGATCTTGATTGAAACTAAACTTGCTGTGCTAAAGGTTTATGATTCACTTTAAGGTACCAGCTCACAAAGGTGCGTCACATTAACAACATTTCGGCAACATTTTGTGAGAAAAAAGGTCCATTGTAGGGCTGCACGATATTGAAGAAAAATGCGATATGCGATAACTAATTAAATAATGCGATATTTGATACGATAATGCTTAAAGTGTGTAAAATAAACTTAAATTATCTTTAAAATATATTTAAAATTATATAACCTACTAGGGCTGCACAATTTGGGGAAAATGTCATATTGCGATAATTGAGGTCAATATTGCGATTGCGATATGCGATATAATAAACAAATGGTTTCATGAGTCAACTTGCTTGGTTCTCAAGGAAAATAAATGCACACAGATTAGTGACAATCTGCCTAAAGAAAAAAGTTCTTTAGTCAAGAGCAGTGAGTGTTTTTCTCTGTTCCCTTTGTTCTTTGATTAACTGTAGCGACAGATATGATTAGTGGCTACTGTGTACTGTCCCTTTAAGACCAGTCGTTCCTGTCAGAGACGCGGATCTCACACGCGCCTCATTCTCTCACGAGTCACAACTCTTCACGTTCATCATAAGACTACTCTTATGTTATGAAGATACTCGACAAAAAGACATTTTGGCATAATTGTGTGTGTTATTGTTCGTTCAAGCTCGAGTCGAAAGAGAACTGTATTCTGGCATGCTGTTTTGTGCGCAAGCACGATATTAGCGCGAGTCTTTCTGTAAGTCATGTCTTGTCTTATCGCGCATGAATGGTTTAAAAGCATTTGCTTCAATAAGAGCGGGATCATGTAATACTAGCCAAAGGATGACAAAAATTAACAGATGCTGCGTTAATTGCGTTAACAGCGCTAATTTGTTTATTTAATATAAAATCGCAGCATTTTGCGTCATATAGGCTAATCGCGTGCTTGACATCGCAATTGTGATTGCGATATGATTAATTGTGCAGCACTATAACCTACATACGTTTCACATTCTTTTTGGGACAAGAAAACATTCCTACAACTTCTGAAAGTGAACAGCAGTGTTTTACTGTAGCATAAGAAGTGTTATTTTAAAGCTACACTGTGTAATTTTTTAAGTTGATTCTTAGCAAAAAACACTTTGTTCTTTCAAAATGATATGTGCTCATTAATGTGTAATTACTTCTACCAACTAATCAAGTATTCTCGTAAGCGTAGAATCTGCCATTTAGAATACATACGAGCGAGTCGCTCGAATGGCGGCAGCCATGTTGCGCCTCCATCTTGAAAATACATTAGCCAAAGAGGGACATGCCTGGAAATTCAAGCTTCGCCTTTCGCGTTTTGACACTCCGTGGCACCGTGACGAATGCGAGGGGGAGATTACTCAGATTTGAAATAATACGGCCACCATATGAGTTAAAACGCCCTCGGAATGGGAGGGGCTAGAAAGTAATATTCAGTTGGTAGTCAATTTCACCACTAGATGGGAGAAAATCCTACACAGTGTAGCTTTAACATCAGTGAAAACCACAGGGTTTAGGGTTTCAGGTAAGCCTACATATATGTTTAATTAACAACAGAACATTATTAAAGCTACAAAAGTTATTCAGCCAAGAGCAGTGAGTGATTTTGTATTTGTCTTTTGTTCATGACCCATATTATTGCAAGCTGTTGCGATATGCATATCGCGATATATACATTTGCGATATTTCGATATATTGTACAGCCCTAGTCCATTGTCTATTGATAATGATGTAAGTCACTTTCAAACCAAGCGGCTTCCTGTCCGGTCAGCGCAGCAAATCCATGTGAAGCAACTTCAACCCTACTAGAAATCTGCATGGAGAAATCTTTCCTCAGTCCTTAGTCCTCATCGGCAGAAGAATGCACTTGCGAGAACCGGTAACATAAGTGTCTAATAACACTATTGACATTGCCCTCAATTTATCCATTTCAAATAAACAAGCAAAACAACAGATCATCTCCATCACGGTCACCATGTCCTCTGGGTACAAGCAAATGAAAAATGAACCCCCCATCTCGACCACAAATTAAAATGTGGCTGTCTTATTAAAAGCCTTGTGTTCACAGAGAGACAAGACACTCTAGGAGGATATTGATTTGGTTTCAGTGAAAGGACTGGTGGGTAAACACTGAATCAGAAAACATCACAAGAGTTGAGCTAATAAACAGTGTTCACGTGACTATAGTTCCAGCTGACTGACTGATATATATATATATATATATATATATAGTAAGAAAAAATTCACAACACATTTATCATTATTTCATTTACAGCATATTTATCACTGTATATGCAGATTACTTTTAATGCAGATCTTATACATTTCTAAGCGCTGCTCTTTTTGCTGGCTGGGAAACGTTCTGGCCTTTCAACTGTAAATCTGAGCGCTCGTTCAGCTGAACGGGTAGTTCAGAATGCCACAGCACAGCTTTTCTGTCACATCAGATGAGTATGAACGCGGTTAGATGGAAAGATTCACTCTGATGGACCCCAGTGACACTGAGTTATGCTGTTCAGTCAGCGATTTTTCTCACTTGAGTGGGTCTGATTTCCTCTCCGCATGAGCTGTGACACTCCCACGTCTCATCGCAGGAAAAAACAGAAGACGGTCTGTTGCATAAGAGCTGGGCTTCTCCTTTAAGCGGATTACACTTATAAATCCTTTTACTGATTAAACATTTTGAATGGGTGTTAATGGTCAGATTGTGTGTAATGATTTGATCTTCTGACTTGAGAAAAAGTCATAATTCATAATAGCTTCAAAACAGAGATCAATAGCTCAATGGTTTATTAATTTTTGGGCTTTTTTATGATGACTGCAAGATAGGGAATGAGATCGACAGATGTTGCAGGTTGGATTTGAACCTGTGTTTCTTATGTGAACACCAAACACGTCTGAAGTCAAATTTACCCATGAAGTGAAGTGTTTTCTTATGTACTAATAACTTCCTACAGAAAGTATTTTCAAATCATGCATTTATAATCATGTTCTCGTTGAAGATCTAAAACAAACACAGCCCACAAATAGAAAATTAGGCTGTTATATAATGCAAAACCCATGTGTCCACAAAAACAACTTTTTCATATTTATCTGTCCTTGTAGAAAGGAGATATTGTCCTGTAATGAATTTCTCATAAAGCACTGCCCCTTGTTTCTACTCCCAGCAGTCACTGCCCTGCACGGCATCACGAATGCACACAAAAATACCAACATCTGGGTAGGGCTGCATGATTGATGGAAATGAAACCAACATCGTGATGCAATTAATGAAACTCAAGGCAACTATTCAATTGGAAAAAAAATACACATACACACACATATTATATATATATATATATGCATATTTGACCACAAATGTTCTTATTATATCAATATGACTATAAAATGACTTAGGGATGCACTGATAAACATTTTGGCTGATACCGATAATTCTTTATATTAGAAAGCCAATAACTGATAAACTGGCTGATAAATCTAAATCCAAATTTGTATACAAATTTGAATTACAGTTTTATGTAGTCTATATTGCAGACTTAACGATAACATTAAAACTGATCATATATCGGCCGATACCAATATAGTGGCCGATATATAGTGTGCATCCCTAATAATTCTAATTCTAATTATTATTATTTTATAGCCATATTGATATACAAACAATCACAGCAAACATGAAGCTTACATATATATATATATTTTTTTACATTTATTAAAAAGAAAATCTAAATTAAATGTTTTCTACAAATTGTGCAGCCCTACATCTAGGTGAGAAAACAACAGAAATTAAAATTAAAAATTAAAAAATATTAAATATGCCATATACTTTATACACTGATATGCCATAGACTGTATACACTGATATGCCATACACTACATTCACATACACTGATTGAGTGTCAGGCACCTTATTTTGGGAATAATATCAAAATATTAGCTTTAATATACTAAATATTCCTTATTAGCTTTAATATACTATCTTTATTTTACTTGCAAAATATTAGCTTTAATATACTGAATAAACCAATCTTTGGCCTATAATAGATTATAAATCATTAAATCTACATTTTCTTTAAGATTTAAAAAAATAAATAAAATCATTAAATACACAATTTAAAGTCGTACAAAATAAAATAATTATTTTCCAACAGTCAATTCAAGGAAACTGACTCGTCTTTGTCCTAAATTTAAGGCAGGAAAATGCTGAAGAGACATACCAGCCGTGGCCGCTAAAAAAACAGCACTGAAACGTTAGAAACGGCTCTTTGTAAACAGGCTTTTGTTGGAGTCGGGCTGAAAACATGCTCCTCTGGGGCTCCCTCACCACTCCAAGACAGCCAGAGAACTAAATCAAAGGCACAAAACCACATTTCTTCCTTTCGAGTGGACCTATTGGTGAAACACCTGCCTAGACGCTCTCATTTGAGCGAAACCAAAAGGCACATCAAATATTGTAAGCATTTCATATTTAAGATAAGAGAAAGTGATTTCCTGTCATGTCGAGGTATATTTGATCTGCTAATTCTGATTTTTGAAGAGAAAAACATCATAGCAGCCCGCCAAGAAAGACATGAGCAAAGCAAAAGGCCTGAATAATGCTGATATAGCTTTGTGCAACCTTGCCTTTTAATCCTCAATTTGAAGATTACTTTTACCTTGGCTTTTTGGATTTAAATTGCACTTTGCACTAATGGATCCACCTTGCCTCCCGTCTTTACATGGCATTGCTATGGCAACAGAGCATGTGTGAACAGCGGAGAAGGGAAACTGTCACTGTTTGTGACGATGCAGCGCCGCTAGGATTTGATTGTCAAGTTTGTCTGGCTGTTGAATGAGGATTAATATGGGAGTATCGACAAAAAGGAGTTGAAGAACTCTGGATGAGTTATATGAGAATAAACTGGAGCTGGAAGTATTGAAAAGTACAGTGCCATGACTTCACAGTTAATTAGAATTTGAGAAGAATCTCAAAAAGCGGGAAAGCAGAAAATACCCAATCACCATGCGTGCCCTGGGAGCCTTTGTCAGTACAGTAAAAATGATACGGATGCTCCGATCAGGATTTTTACAGTCAATACGACTACTGATTTCTTGTCATCATGCTGATACCGATATCGGCCAATTATGATGACAAGAAATCGGTAGATGTGTAGACTAAAAATCCTGTCTGGAGCATCCCTCTCACTTACTCACCAACAAGCATCCAAATATAATAGTTAAAATGACAGAATAATTAAATGTACATTTCCCCAGTAAATCACAATAATCTTCTGAAGAAATTCCCTTAATTATAGGAAAAATCTCAAAAAGCAGAAAACCAGGAAATACCCAATCACCATGTGCGCCCTGGGAGCCTGCGACAGTATAGAGAAAAATATGGCACAGAATGTTCTCAGATCAAATTTAAATACTAACAAGAACCTAATAACATAAAAAGTAAAAGAATGGTTCACCCAAAAATTTAAATTAGGCATCATTTACTAGGGACGCCCTAATCGATCGGCCACAGACTGGTATCAGCCGATAATCACATTCTATAACTTGATCAGTAGTCACTAAATTTGGCCGATGTCACGAACCAATCGCAATTTAATGACGTAAAACTGTAAAAAGTCACCACGACGTGCATGCAAACAGTATACCGATGAGGCAATTGCGCCTCATTCTTCTTTGTAACTTTGCAAAAACATTTATTAACCATAGTATATCACACGTCTTTATTTAGAACAGGTTGTCTCAATTCAAACAAGCCCACACATAACATAACATGATATTTCATATATATAAAGCTTATATAAAGCTTGAATGATCGGGATCTGTATCAGCGGATCACGATGACAAGAAATCAGTAGTCATATCTATCGACTGTACAAATCCTTATCGGAACATCCCTATTATTTACTCACCATCAAGCATCCACATGTAATATTTAAAATAACAGAAGAATTAAATGCACATTTCCCCAGTAAATCAGAATAATATTTTGAAGAAATTCCCTTAAAGCCACACCGCGGAACTTTTGCGGGCGCTAGACCTGTAACTTTCACGTCTAGCGCCCCTAGAGGCCACAAGCGCCGCAGCACTGTCGCAAAAGTCTGCTCCATGAGTATATCAGAGCCTATGGTCACGTGATGGCCGTAAAGCGATACGTTCTCCAGGTCACATGACCTGGCCAACGACGGTCCGTCTTCTCCAAACTTACATAGGCGGTATTTCAAGAGGGCAGCCCCGCTCGGAGCATTAATAGTGTCAAACGCTGTATATTGGCCTGAGGAATCATTTAAAATAACTCGTATGCGTCAACTCTTTAGGTCACAAAGTCCGCGGTGTGGCTTTAATTATAGGAAAAATCTAAAAAAACGGAAAACCAGGAAATACCCAATCACCATGTGCGCCCTGGGAGCCTGCGACAGTAAAGTAACAATTATCACACAAAATACTCGAATCAAATGTAAATACTTACAAGAACCTAATAACAAAAAGTACTGTCTCTATTCATGATCAACAAGCACTGATGCGGAGAGACATGAAGTAGGTCAAGTGTGCATACTGCGCTGGTTTGTGAATTATGCAGAAGTCTACGTCTCGAATGCAATACCTTTAGTTTGGGTTCATGCATGCATATGTATATAAACTACATATAAAATATGTTACTGGACAGCTCAAATTCAGATAGCTGGACTTCAGCTAAAAGTACGGTAACTAAAGGACTCAAAAGGTAGTCGCTGCATCGCATCGCTGTTCATTTTTTGTATAACGGCCGAGCATATTTCCTCAGAAAATGAAAAAAAAAAATTCACATCATCAGTTGCCTACTGTGCATGCAAGTAAATAACACCCATCGCTGAGGAGCCCACAGCACTAAATGTGACTCTGTCTCGTTGTCTGCCAGGGCCAGATATAGCATCATGTCATTAAGAGGCTGGATTCTTGCATCTCTGGTGTTATAATTTACACTTGTCAAAACATTCATTAGTCTTAATTAAGCACAATTCATTCTCAGAAAAACGATGCAGGTGAGCAGTTTGTACCAACATGAAAATACAGTCTCATTAAACAAGAACATCATATTTGAGGATATGGGTTTGTTAACAGAGGAAGTGTGATTACATTGTTTAACAATATATATTAAATATTCATTAAATATATAGTAAAAATGTAAATTAAATATAAAATTAACATTTATTTTTAAAATGCATACATATGCTATATACACTACAGAACATTATATATATATATATATATATATATATAAATAAAAGAATAAAATACATATATTTTATTTATTCATAAAATATAAATTAAAAATATAATTAAACAAAGCAATGCTTTTTCATTTTTCACAATGTCAGACACACACACACACACACATTATATATATATATATATATATATATATATATATATATAAACACACACACACACACACATATATATAAACATATATATATATATATATATATAAAAACATATTCTATATAATTAATATAATTTAAATAATTGTATATATTAGAGAATAAATATATGCATATAATTTATTGTATATCTTTAATATAACTTATAATATTGTACATAAATTAAATATACAATTAAAAATGCATATATATTTAAAAAATATTTTAATGATATATTATAATAAAGATCTACATGTTGTATCAGATCTATGCGCGCTGTTAAATTACGTGAAACCCTGAACACAATGACTATTATGACGTTTTTTTCTCACTGTGGCGTGACTATGTGGGTGAGAGTGTGAGCTGCATATGTGTGCGTATGCATGTATTTTTGAGCGAGTCTATAATGTAGAATGAATGTGGGGTTGTGTGTGGGTGGGCGGCAGCTGCAGTAGCAAATACGATTCTTCAGTAGAGACTAGAGAGAGAGAGACAGAGAGAGAAAGCAGTAAAGACATTTTCCCATACAAGACTTTCCTTACATTTTTTAACTAAAGTAAGAGTTAGATTTCCAAATCTTCCTACACAGTCCATCCAGCTCATGTGCAAACTAAGAATGTCACAATTATAATGTCAGAGCTATAAACACATATCACCGTCCAGTGACGACAGAGGTCATTTACATATATTAAATGTCTTAAAAAGTCTTAAAGGTACAGTAGCAAAAATGCTGTTCAATTAGAAAGGTCAGAGAGAAGATGAAAAATGTTTTACTGTTTTAAAAGGTTAGTTCACCACAAAAAAATTTAAATACAATTCTGTCATTAATTACTCACCAGTAAGACTTTCGTTCATCTTCGGAACACAAATGAACATCTTTTTACTTCTGAAAGATTTTTGTCCCTCCATTGACAGTCTACACAACTACCACTTTGGCGCTTCAAAAAGTTCTTAAAGAGATCGTAAAACTAATCCAAATGAATTGATCAATCGCTTTATATGATGAACAGATTGAATTTAGGCTTTTATTCACATATAAAAATTGATCAGCATAAACAGAAGCTCAACGGTACTTGACACGTGAGAACAAACCTCATTGGTTCTTGTGGAAGCTCAAACTTGCTGCGTAACACGAGAATGATTCTCTTTTTTTAATTGCACGTCAAGCAAGCATGCTTGAGCTTCCGTTTATCATAACTGATGTGAGCGTTGATGAATGTTTACATCTTAATAAAAGCCTAAATTCAATCTGTTCATCATATAAAGCAATCGAGTCTCTTTGTAAAATTTGGACTAAACCACTCAATTCATATGGATACGATCTCTTTATGATTTTTTTGAAGCGTCAAACTGGTAGTTGCATAGCTGTCAATGGAGGGAAAGAACTCACTCCAATTTATTTAAAAAATATTTTCATTTGTGTTCCGAAGATGAACGAAAGCCTTATGGGTTTGGAACGACATGAGGGTGAGTAATTAATGACAGAATTTACATTTTTGGGTGAACTAAAACTTGGATTTAAAAAAAAAAGAAAAAGTTTATGCTAAAGCACTTTTACTTTCAAGAACATTTCAATGCACAAGCAGATGAAACTCTGATCACCTCACAAAACTCTGACAGGATTTGCCTCTCACATCCAAAATAGAAGCCCCGCTGAATTATTGATGGTAAACCGCCGCAGTCGTTCAATTGATGCAGTCAAACCTTATTAATGTGTGTGGTTTCTGCAAAACAGCAGGACTCTGTCATCAAAACCAAAGCAGTGTCCTATCGCCTTCATCCCAAAAGAACAGGAGATAAGCCAAGTAAACTGGCTCTAAATGTAGCATTTTTAGTGAATAAATATATCAGTATATAAAAGTAATATTGAAAAGATATTGAGAATACGAATCCATTTCAGTATCGATTAAAACGAGAATTGTTAACGATTAGTTTGTGTCCACAAACTGATATCTGTTGTAGTTTATCCACTTCCTCCCTGCACTTTTACAGTACTTGCATGTTCATTTATTGACACGTCTCCATGAGATGAGGGCTTTGAAAAAGCCTGATATTTTTTGGTTTGACGTGCGTTTCTGACGCGGAATGCTGATCCTTGCTGTTCCCGTGTTTATTTTGCCGCTCGCTCGAACTCAGTGAGGTTTTTTCCAATGCAACTTTGCTGCACGTCGTCTTATTTTATTAACAGTGGTGATCTCACCAAAATATAATCACTCGCAAATTAATATTTTTGGACCGTTTTAGTACCATGGGTGCAGCAGGCGTAATGATATGACGCAGCGCCTGAAAATAGGTCTAATAGGTTAGACAAACTTAGTCCCGGTCACGTTGGAAGTTACCGAGCTGGGGACTATTTTCAGGCGCTGCGTCATATCATTACGCCTGCTGGACTCATGGTACGGCAGCAAAGTTTCTTGATTATTACGCAGGAATGAGAGTATAGTTCCTAGCCATATCAGCCTAGAAAATCACAACTTTTCATTTTCCGTCGGTCTTAGTACACGATGTAACTACAGAAGAGTCAAGTTTTAAATAGGAAAAATATCGAAACTCTTTGGTCATTTTTTTGAGAGAGATGCTAATGGTCCTGTCCGATTCAATGATCTATGCTAAGCTATGCTAAAAGTGGTACCGCCAGACCCAGAGTTCGGCTGAATGGATTCGAAAACGGTAAAACTCAAATGTTTAACTCTGGGGGAGTTGTAAAATGAGCCTATTTCCAAAAAAAGTGGAGTATCCCTTTAAAGGAGAAGTTCACTTTTAAAATGAAAATTCTGTCATCATATAATCACCCTCATGTTGTTTCAAACCTGTATGAATTTCTTTCTTCTGCTGAACAGAAAGGAAGATATTTAGAAGAATGTCAGTAACCAGACAGTTTTTGGGTCCCATTGACTTCCATAGTATATTTTTTTCCTACTATGGAAGTCAATGGGACCCAAAAACTGCCTGGTTACTGATATTCTTCTAAATATCTTCCTTTCTGTTCAGCAGAAGAAAGAAATTCATACAGGTTTGAAACAACATGAGGGTGATTATATGATGACAGAATTTTCATTTTAAAAGTGAACTTCTCCTTTAATATTCACAGACACTAGTCAATATCGAGATTTTTTTTAAGTGTACTGACCTATTTTTGATTTATTTATAAAAAAAAATATTGACAAATTCCGTGTTATACAGTAAATTCAGTTTTCCGAGATTCCGTCCGCATTTTCCACATTGCGGAAATCATAGAGCCCTAAATGCTGGCAGACTGACTAATAGACTAATAAACACTAATAGGCCAATACAATCCATAATTTCAGTGATGCAGGTTTTTGTGTGGCTATTTTATAAAATTCACAAGCCAGACTCAAACCCACATTACCTATATTAGCACCAATTGCCGCACCAAAGCTCCAACATAATCTAGGGTTTAACTTCAGGGATATTAGTTGAAAAGCCAAAATGCAGCTAAGAAACTGAGATATGGGTCCTTTACGACACCTCAGTGAGTCTAATTCTGGCAATAATAACCCAACGGAAGCATAAAACATTTCTACACTATGATGTAAAGACAGCATCATTTTCTCAAAACGGGGCAGCCACAAAGCCATAGCCAAACAACCCACGGCGCGAGGCTAAACAGGTTAAAGTTGAGCATGGGAAGACTGACAGATCTTGTAGTCAGGCAGCTTACAGTAGCAGAGCTGGTGCAGATCAGCAGACAGATGGACGGCTTTCTGATGCTAATGAGGATTTGCGGCCTGTGAGTTCAAGGTGCTGAAACGTTCATTGGTCTGTAGAAGAGATCAAGCCATACAAGCCTGAATCAATGAACGCAGCTATGCGTTCAGCTACATGCAGAAACAATAGCTCTGGGACTCTAAATTGTAGAGAAATAACTACCAGCCGAGCAATGTGATCATTTAATATAATAAAAATAATCAATTTACCATGGGGAGCACAGAATATTGTAACAAGTATCATTATTGGCACTATGCAAAATGGTTATTCACGCAGCGAAGAGATTGTTTGCGATGATATGCGCTCCGTTGAGGCTGAGGAAGCCAGAGGCACAGCAAACAGCGGCGCGGTAATTAAATATCAACAGGAATCACTCACACAACAACAGCACTCTTTATATCTTTAAAGCAGATGCTATGAGCCCAAAATATGTCTTTAATTAAACACATTGACAAAATAAAAAACATAAAACAGGGAGAGAATTATAAGTTGTCTATCCAATGCACATTCTGTGCCTTTCAAAAGCTGCTTTTGGTTTAAAGACAACACGAAAGTACGAAACAACACATTTTACTTCAGTAATGTGACGCACTTCGAAAAAGTGAACTTTCTAAATGAAAGTTAGAAATGTCGCCTTGGCAAGTAGTTTGTTGAACTACTAAAAATACTAAAACTAAAACTGAAATACACATAAATGAAAGCTAAATAGAAACATTCAAAAAAACGAATAAAGATGGCACATAACAAAATGAACTAAAATTAAAACTGAAAATATAAAAATAAAAGCTAACTCAAAATATTAATAAATATTATAATAGTATATAAATAACACTGGCTTAAAAGTTTAGGAGTGTTTCAAAACACTGTAAAATCTTTTGTAAATCCAAAATTAATATTCATTTTCATGCTGTACTTAATAATGTTGTGATGGCAACATTCATTTGTTGCATTTAAAATGATTGATTGCAGGTTTACTTTTTATTTATATAGACAAAATTGCATACAATTCATTTTAATATCAGTTATTTATCAGTAAATAATCAATTTGTTTATCGTATCGGGCATAATCTTAATATCAGTGCATCTCTAGTAGTATTTCTGCTTAACACAGAATGACAAATATAATGTAAGAAAAGGTGTCGACAAACATGTACATTTGTTTTCATATGCCTTTCAAAGGTGGGATTTATCTTAAATAGACGCCAGTCGGATATGTAACAAATTGACAACCACATTCGAAAGTCAAAAAATCTGATAATTCAAATCTGGCAGACCGATAATTTAAAATGTAAAAACACTAATATACTGTAGGCCAATGCAATCCATAATTTTCAGTGATGCAGGTTTTTGTGTGGCTGTTTTATTTATTAAGCCAGACTCAAATCCACGGAACCTACATTAGCACCAATTGCCGCGGCCAATATAATCCAAAGTTCAAAGCAAAGGGAGATATTTGCTTTTAAAGAAATCGCTTTTTAAGGACTACAAACGGCTGGTAGGGACTACACGAGCTTCCTCCTGGGTTAGTGACATCACCAACCCTAAAATTTACATAAACCCCGGCCCCGGAACACGATTTATAGATTATCAAGACAGAATATGCTAATCAATGACTAGAAGATAACTACACACATAAGCTACATAAATTCATCAACTAACCATTCAGAAATGTCCTGTTGCATTCTACATGTTGTCACTTATTCTTGAGTCTCTCCATCATTGTCTGAATCCAGTTTGAACATAAAAGGCTAAAGGTTTTTGAAATTTTCAGTGCATGTCTGTGTGAGTGCAAGCTGTTGAAGCTCCGCCCTCTGTGCCGGGAGCAGCAGCTCATTTGCATTTAAAGGAACAGACACAAAACGGGGCGTTTTTGCTCACCCTCAAAAATTGACAATTTTAACATGCTATATAAAAATATCTGTGAGATATTTTGAGCTAAAACTTCACATACACACTCTGGGGACATCAAAGACTTATTTTACATCCTGTGAAAAGGGCATTATACCGCCTCTTTAAGAAACTGAGATTTGGTCCTTTATCGACACCTTTGAGTCTAATACTGGCAATAATAACCCAAAGGAACATGTGTAAAAGGGTTCTCTCTCACCATCTGAATGGGTTTCTTTTGCAGGTCTCTCTCGGTCACCAGTCTCTCCTGGTCGGTGACGTACAGGCCCTTCTGAGCCAGAGCCTGGATGACGGCGTCATGACCCAGCAGAGGTTTGACGGCGTCGCTCTTCAGAATCAGACTCCCTGCTCGACAGTACAGCTCAGCCGACAGCAGCAGATCGGCCACTGGAGGCTTCAGGTGCTCCTGCTCGTACTGGTCCCTGTAGAAGGGCTCTTTCAGGTCTTCTGGAACGCTGTCTGCAAGATGACAGAACAAGAGTTACCGCTGCTGCCATCTAAAGGTCCTGATTTACTCACAGCAAAGTTCTTTTTCCTTCTTCACTTACGGGTAAAGATAAGTTCGAAATACATGTTAGCAAATATCCTGACACTGATGAGAGTGGCGTTTAGGTGAATATGTAAATATGTATATTCCATGTCAAGGAATGCGGAGCCTCGGAGCCACACCTACCTATTACAAAATCACCAATGACGGTACATAGGTGTTCACTAGCCGGAGCAAACTTTTCCGGAAAGTTTGCTTTGGCAAGCTGTTTCGAACTCCTGAAAGACTCCAAACGAACTTCGTTTTTTGCCTGATTTTGTTCAAAATGATGTTTCACCAGTTTTTTCATACTGAACATTACAATGCTGTGATGCATTGTAAATTAGCAAAGATTGATTTTAGTTTATTATTTATTTAGACAATAGTATAGAATTGTAATATCAGCTATTTATTGTTTTTTCATCCATAACTTAAATAATACATAATTATTGGCTTATCAGCATTGGTATTTAAACCTAAATAGTACATAATATTCATAATATTAACCTGTCCCTCCAGTTTTTCACGGTTCCGCGATAGCGAAACACAAAAACCAACCAATATTTACCACTTGACTGCAAAATAATTGCAAACAGCACAGTACAAAATAGTACAGAATTGTATTATCGGCTATTTATTGGTTATTGGCCATAACAAAAATAATGATCAGCTTATCAGCATTGGTATTTAAACCTAAATATCGTACATAATATTAATCATATTAATCAGTCCCACCAGTTTTTCGCAATTCCACGATTGTGGACAAAATGTCACTTTTTTTGCAATCCAGCATTATTCGCCATTTAACTGCAAAATAATCGCAAAAAACACAGCAATACTTTCAGTTGCTGACAAATTTGTGTAATAAAGAAACATGCATGAATGAGAAAATAAGATGTGAAAAATAAAAATGCGGAATTAGCGGTACTTGGACTGTTCTTACTTTTTAAACCAAAAAAATAAATAATAATTACAAAAATTGTAAAGTTTTTGTTGAGATTAAAAAATAAGCTTTCTGCATTTTGCTCGTATATGCAAATTTTCCTAATTCTGGAAATTACTGCCACAAAATTTGACATTTTGATTGCAAAATTCACAAAAGAATCTGGTGAAATTGATTAATATTACTTTTTTCACTTACAGTCGGCGAGATTTTTTTCTGAATTTCAAAGATCTAAGTACTTTACTTTTCATCTCCAGAACAGCTAAACATGGCTAAAACTCGGCTTGGTGTTTTCCGATCCTCAGTGCAAGGTGTCATTTACTCTCACCCGGGAAGATGAGGAAAAGGAGACAGCCCTTAAAGGAAGCGAGGTCTAGCGGTGTCTACCAAACAGCTACAATATCAAAAATATCATAATCATGAGTTAACACGCTGACAGAATAAATGGGTTCACAGATCCGAATGAGGTCACAGTATCCATGGAGAACCGAGATGTTTAGCTATTTATGGAGAAGGGTGAGAGCTTGAGAGAACGCTTGAGTCCACACACATCCTTATTACCTGCACATGGTTTCAATTTCATGATTGAACCTGATTGTGGTAATGATAAAAAAGATTTGAACCACTCAGTCTGTACAAATGAATGCCTTCATTTGAGACGTGGAAAAAAATGGAATGGAAACTACCTTAAATGTTACTTAATAGCTATCATGAAAGGTTTTAAAATGGCTCTTTATCATAAAACAATAGATCAAACATTTCACTGATGGTATCAGAGCCACAAGGCGTTGACAACGTAAGTCAAAAATATGAGTGTGTGGAGCCGGACCGCGGTTGCCATGGCAACAATAGGGAGGCAGATCGATTCCCCTGCCATACGTATGTAGCCAGGAGCTCCTCACGAGCTTCATCAAAGACAGATGGAGAAACACAGAAGGCGAGAGAGGAACTGCACAGGTGTTTATATTCTGAATAATACGTCCAATAATCATGGTATATTCACAATGATTTAGCTGGCAATATACAATTAAGCAATATTGTAAATATTCCAATGATTTTAATACACTTTGTAATAAATTTCTGCGAGTCCGCTGCATTTGGTTACATCTGTGAAGTTGTTCAAAAGTGAATCAGATTCAACTATTAATTTGCGTCGTCACAATTCACAGTCTTTGATGCAATTAAATTGTTTTAAGAAAAACATGTTTAGGCAAAAATTGCTTTTTTATGATTTTTTTTTGATGCATTTAATCGTTAAAAATATTTTCATTTAGTCAAAAACATTGTAAAAACTGATTATTTTACCTTTTAAAGTACATAAATACAGCAAGTACACAATAATACAGTAAATTATTTTACATACACAGTAGGTCCAGGAAAATCTGATACAAATATTACATACATATATAGGACTGTCAATCAATAAAAAGATTATCTAAATAATTATAGAGATTTCTGTATTTAATTATGATTATTCCCACCTAATATTATATTACACTGTTATCAAAAATATATTTTCACATTGAATCTGTAAATTAATGTCGAAACAACATAAATACATAAAATATTTTTGGTGTTATGTTTGGTGTTTGGTATAAGTGCTATGAAAGAAGGTCACCGATTCTAATACTGATGACACTATTAAATACAATTTTAGACTTTTTATTAGGGGGACAAAGTTAGTAATAGTTAGAGCTGCACGATTCTAGATAAATTGAGAATCACAATTTGTTTTGGTTTCAAACAGATCTAAATAACTAAATAAAATAACATGTAAATTACTAGAGGATCTGACCAAATATTAATTGCTGCAGTCTATTTAATATATATATATATATATATATATATATATATATATATATATATATATATATATATATATATATATATATACACTCATCTAAAGGATTATTAGGAACACCATACTAATACTGTGCTTGACCCCCTTTCGCCTTCAGAACTGCCTTAATTCTACGTGGCATTGATTCAACAAGGTGCTGAAAGCATTCTTTAGAAATGTTGGCCCATATTGATAGGATAGCATCTTGCAGTTGATGGAGATTTGTGGGATGCACATCCAGGGCACGAAGCTCCCGTTCCACCACATCCCAAAGATGCTCTATTGGGTTGAGATCTGGTGACTGTGGGGGCCATTTTAGTACAGTGAACTCATTGTCATGTTCAAGAAACCAATTTGAAATGATTCGAGCTTTGTGACATGGTGCATTATCCTGCTGGAAGTAGCCATCAGAGGATGGGTACATGGTGGTCATAAAGGGATGGACATGGTCAGAAACAATGCTCAGGTAGGCCGTGGCATTTAAACGATGCCCAATTGGCACTAAGGGGCCTAAAGTGTGCCAAGAAAACATCCCCCACACCATTACACCACCACCAGCAGCCTGCACAGTGGTAACAAGGCATGATGGATCCATGTTCTCATTCTGTTTACGCCAAATTCTGACTCTACCATCTGAATGTCTCAACAGAAATCGAGACTCATCAGACCAGGCAACATTTTTCCAGTCTTCAACTGTCCAATTTTGGTGAGCTCGTGCAAATTGTAGCCTCTTTTTCCTATTTGTAGTGGAGATGAGTGGTACCCGGTGGGGTCTTCTGCTGTTGTAGCCCATCCGCCTCAAGGTTGTGCGTGTTGTGGCTTCACAAATGCTTTGCTGCATACCTCGGTTGTAACGAGTGGTTATTTCAGTCAAAGTTGCTCTTCTATCAGCTTGAATCAGTCGGCCCATTCTCCTCTGACCTCTAGCATCAACAAGGCATTTTCGCCCACAGGACTGCCGCATACTGGATGTTTTTCCCTTTTAACACCATTCTTTGTAAACCCTAGAAATGGTTGTGCGTGAAAATCCCAGTAACTGAGCAGATTGTGAAATACTCAGACCGGCCCGTCTGGCACCAACAACCATGCCACGCTCAAAATTGCTTAAATCACCTTTCTTTCCCATTCTGACATTCAGTTTGGAGTTCAGGAGATTGTCTTGACCAGGATCACACCCCTAAATGCATTGAAGCAACTGCCATGTGATTGGTTGATTAGATAATTGCATTAATGAGAAATTGAACAGGTGTTCCTAATAATCCTTTAGGTGAGTGTATATATATATATATATTAATAAGAATGAATATTTTACAAATAATTGATTTGAATGAATAAATGATTCAATGACTTACTCATAAAGACTTCCTAAAATCGTTCCTTTGCAAGAATGGCATTTTTGCTGTTTTACCGACCAGATACGGCAAGAGTCTAATCTACCAGTTAGCTCCGCTGGTAGCTAAGCGTACGGGGTTTATTGTTGTGACTGGTCGTAGTGTTATCCAATTGCATGCAGTGAGATTTTCAAATGCATGCTTGGTGCCGCCCCTCGAGCTGGCCGATTTTCATTAGTCGATGCCAGACCATTAATCTTTCAGATTTAGGTCTGGATTTCCAGGCTACTTCAAAAGGTGATTTGCTCTGTTTTGACATCAGTGTTTATATCTGAACTATAAACTTCCGGGCCATATGTGCGTTGAGAGTCGAGTTCTGGCAGACGGTTGACCTCTGTCCCAACATATGAGAAGGCATTTATTAACCCACTGGAGACATATGAATTATTTTTATGAAGGACGGATGCACTTTTTGGAGCTTCAAAAACTCAGGCGCTATTCAATGACATTATAAAACTGGAAAGAGCAAGATTTTTTATAAATATATCTGACTGTGTTTGGCTGACAGAAGAAAGTCCTTTGAGTTGATCCTTTGAGTTTTATTTCACACATTAATTTTCACAATTAAGAAGTAAAAAACCGTTCCGTTTTCAGAAACTAACGTGCGATCAAGAAAGAATGCATTCAGGAGATGGAAAGAGAACAGAGTGCATGCCATTAAATGAGCAATTTATTATCTCTATCTGTCCCAACTGACCAAACTGGATCAATGGAAAAGCTTTAATGGACTTTAAGCTGACCACTCATTCATTAAAAATAACCACTTGTATTTCATTTTAACTGGCGGCATCATGCATATAAGCCCTACTTACATTATGTTTCAAATATTACTATTGTGGTCTGAAATGTGTTGATTAAATCATTATTTGTGTAGAAACAGCCTTTTATCAGTTGTACTATCATCTGTCCTAAGGTTACACCTCAAGACAAGTCAACAAATGGGTCAACAACACCCTTTAAGGCCTGTCAATCAAACTACTGAGCATTTCCATATCCTCACCCTCGAGTTCAGTGTTTTGTTCTTCGAGTTTAAGGTCACTTTAAATCAGAGATGCTAAACAATAACCATTCTGACAGGAAGAGATGTCATTTGCGTCGCACATGAGCCTGAAGACCTGACTGTGCATTTTAATGAGAGGACCTAAAGGAGACCAGATGGCTGGTGGATACATCAGTTAGCCAATCACAACGGGTCTGCACAATGTTAAACTAAACATACAGTACAGTGACTTACTAGCTAGCGAATAAACACGGACGTCAATCTGTCAATCTAGATGTCAAGCTTGTGCAGATTTGATTGGATATGAACTACATTTATGAGCATCATATGGTCAAATTTAGCACACAAAGTGACTAACTATGAGCTGACAATCTGTCACGTTGTTCACCACAGTGTCAATGAACACTTTTGAACTCTGTGGCTCATATATCACATTTTGGTTTTTGTTTATTGATTTTCTGACTAATGTTTTGATATCAAGTTGCACTGAAAGTCAATCTCCTTATGAAAAAGAAGTGTATTGGAAATACATAATTAATACATAAAATAAATAATTTGAAATGTACTTCAAATCTTAAAAATATATATTTTTAAAAATGTACTTGCAAATAATATATTGATGAAAAGGCCACTTAATGTACTTAAAGACAGTACACTTTCATGACTATGTTTCTTAACACTTAAGTACATTTTTAAAATGTGCACTTTGTAATAATGTCAAATTAAAAGATTTACTTTACATTTTAAATAATTGTTTGAATAATCTTTTTTTGTGCTTTTAAGAAGTGCACTTATTGTAAGGTGTTGACTAAAGCACTTGTAAAGTTCTTGAATATCATTTCTGTAATTCTGTAGTGTGTTATTCAATATTATATTTTAAATTATTATATTTTAAATTAACTAAATTCATCTTCATCATAGCAAACGTGTAATGGCAAATATATTTAACCCTCTGGTGCTCTTCAGTAATTTTTGACTGAAAAATTGTAGGCTACTTTTTTTTTTTATATATAATTTTTTACTTCATCGGAATGGTACGAAACTTGGTAAAGGTTCTGGCACTTGCTATGGACATGATTCGAAAAGGTTAAATGTTCCTGAAAAAAATAGTCACACTTGTATTGTTCACGGTTTAAAAACCGTATTGGAAACAAATAGGAGACGAATATCATCTAGTGGAAACGTTTGGTACTGCGCCCTAACAAAATCGTATTGAAAGCTCATTTTTTGAGATATCAACCTTAAATTTGGAACAAAACTTGTTTAGCCTTATGGCTTTGATTTTCTCATAGTTTTAGAGTAAAACATGCTTTGTAAAATATATATATTTCATATAAATATAATTTAGTACTATAAAAATACCTAAAAAAAAAAAGTACTATTTTTAGTACCTAAAAATACAAAATATTCAATAACAACATTAGCAAACTAAAATATAATACATTCATTTAAATGAAAAAAAAAAAAAAACAATCTGCCATTTTTGATCGCCAATCGCCATGCAAACAGAAGCAGAGAGTTAAATACATGACATACTATTATCAATAGAAATGACATTAAAGTATATTTTAGTTTACTTAAATTCTTGTCGGTAGAACACTATGAAATATTGTATCAAGAAATATTTATGAAATTGAAAAAAGTTACTCTGAGGTCCTTAGAAGACAAAAAATGTCCATGTCAAAAAACTGTAATAAAAATGTTAAGCTTTGGTGCACAGACTTAAGTTTGGGTCAGTTTTCATTGAAGTAAAAAACAAAAGTTAAAGAAGTGAAACAAAAAGTTATAGAGGTTTAAGTTTATGAAAATGATTTATGAACATTATTTTATATAAAATATATATTTTTTAAAAAAACATGTAAAACTAAATCAAGGCCATTAATCTAAACACGTTGTGGTCCAAATTTGAGGTTGAGATCTCAAAAAAAAAAAAAAGAGCTTTCAGTAAGATTTTGTATGGGCACAGTACCAAAGCTTTCCTCTCTCAAATATTACACAAACACACAATTTTTTTATTACACATATACAAACTCTCTGACATCCATACCAACACACCCACATAATTATACCTGCATAATTTATCCAATTTGGCTCTATAATGTGCAGAAGCACAAAACAGGAATAAAGCGAGTGTTTGCTTTATAGGCCAAACCTGATAAAATGGCACCATCTGGTAAAAAATAGTAAAAATACAAATTTTGAAGCCTTGCCAACAGAATGAAAGCCTATTAACAGAGACTGTATCAATGACCCTGGGATTAAAAATTGCAGTTTTAATGGGGACATTTTGTCCTTAAGGTCCTGAGTGGAACTATTTTGTGTAAAATAGATTTATGGGGGTGAAGTAGTAAAATTCCAATAAAAATACACACTTGTGCCAACATGTATGCAGTTGGCATTAACAAAAATGAAAAACAAAAATGAAAAAGACAAAAATGTCCATTAGGAAGCAGAAGGGTTAATTGGGACAAAGTTCAACTAATTGCATGTAATATAAATGTACTATAAATTAATAATAAACTATAATACATTTTCATTTAATTACAAAAAAACATTAAAATTTGTGTCCGGAAACATTACATTCAGTTCGCACTAGAGTATATTCTTAAAGCATGTTATTTCTCATTTTAAAAGTATGCTTAAGTGTATTTCTTTTTCACAAGGATTTGTTTCCAAATAAGAAAGGCCATCACAAGACCATGTTTTATATATGCAATCAAAAATATTGTGTAGTCTATATGTTGTATAAGGTGTATAATGTTTAATAATGATTCTGCCAACACTACATGCTAATACTGAACTGTTTGCATATTCATATATGAATTCATACGGTTATATTTACAAGGTACTCCAAGGTATTACCATGTTACATTTCCAAACAAAAAAAGAAAAGAAAAAAGCATGGCAGAACGTGTTTTGTTAGTGTTGGATTCTAACATT
The DNA here is from genome assembly GCF_963993115.1 of Abramis brama. Taxonomy (NCBI): domain Eukaryota; kingdom Metazoa; phylum Chordata; class Actinopteri; order Cypriniformes; family Leuciscidae; genus Abramis; species Abramis brama. The sequence continues at coordinate 18,918,740 of NC_139968.1, read as the reverse complement.
TTATATTACACCATTCAGTACTGGATAAACAGAAGCTTTTTATGAAGCAGTTTGAAATTATATATTGCAATTGTTGAATATTAATATTATGTAACAATATAATACAAAATCCTGTCAGACTCAGTCCATGAGCAAAATGCAATCATTAGCCCTCTGATTATAACATGCATATATATATATATATATAAAATCTGATTTTATTTCAATTTGATATCAAATGCATTCAAAGCAACACATTGGCAATGAAATCAAGAGACAAAGATGATGGCCGGTGGAGAAAGAGAAGCACGCCACCTACCTGTACCAAAGGCTTTGGCCACCAGCCATGTGAGGCTTGCTCTGATTTTTGCTCTATTAAAATCATAATGATCAAAAGACTTGATGGTAGGAACAATGAAAGTCTTTTTCGGGTCCCTGGAGTCGGTCAGATCTCCCATATTCACAGCGGCAGTGTCACATCCAGTACTCACAACGATGACATCTCTCCGAAGGAATTCAATGCCTCAAAGCTTACTTTTTTCTTTTTATCTCTCACATATACATTAGATTTTGTATCATACATGTGTCATAGCGCTGTTAAAACACTCGGCTGGGCTTATTTTCACATCAAATTCGGCAATAAAAGTGGGGTTCTGCCCATAGAGCTTCATCCATTCTGGTACCCCATTTGAAATCGGCTGTTTTTCTTCTTAATAATCCCGCATGTTCCGATTTAGAAGAGGCGGGCGAAGTGTCGCTATCTAAAAAGTCTTTGTCTTGTTTAGGACCTCGCCATGCTCTGCCCACATATTCCCATCTGGATATTTACGGTTATTCTCCCTCTATTCATCCAGCGTCCTGCGGTCGGGCTCCCTGCAGCAGTGAGTGAGACTAAGTCATCTGCGCATGCGCGCTCCGCCCAACACGCCAACAACCCAAAGCTGCCAGAAATTGGACATTGGATCCAGTGAAATTTAATACAGATGTTATTAAAATACTCTAAATTCACATAAATGCAAATAAAATATTTTTTTTAAATAAAAATCTTGATGCAATTTATTGTATTTTGTTAATAGTAAAAGCGTGTGATGGAGTAAATCATTAACTTTAGATTAAATACACTTTATTTATTTCCTTTTTAAGGGAAAATTCACAATGTTTGGTCTGCTGGTAAAAAAAAGAAAAGAATAAATAATAATAATTGAAAATACAATATTCACCACGAGCCTACTGCTGACCCATCTGCACACGCGCGGTTCGCCAAAATCTAAAATATTAAAATATAATTAATAATACAATTATTATTTTAGTGACCCTTAGTTCTCCAATGTTCTGTACAAAGATATATACAAATTAAAAACATATGGCTTTTGATTGTGAAATAATAATAGGCTAATAATTATTAATTATGAATTATTATAAGCAGATATAATTAGTACAATATTGTCGTATGCAATTAATAAACACACAAAAATACAATACACAGCGCAGGTAAATGTTTTTCAATAAAGTCAAATATTTATCTTATTGAGTTTTTAAGTCTTGCCGAATATGCATTAACTTTTATACGGGACTTATATGGACTTTATTTATTTATATATATATATATATATATATATATATATATATATATATATATATATATTAATTATGCGTTATGAACTGATATAATAACTTTTGATATGAAATTATTATTATTTCTGTTGTCGTTGTTGTTGTTGTTGTTGTTTATAACCAGTTATCATAAGTACAATGATATCATATTTAATTAATTACACTTTAGTACAATACTTTGTCCAGGTCAATTTCATAAATCTAAAATTCGGAATAATCTGACTGACCTTTAAATCTTGCGAAGATATACATAAATATATGCTTTATAATCTTAGTAGTTCAATTATATATTATGAACTGATTTAATAAGTATAATACTAACGTATATTCAGGTTATTGCTACAGAGTTCTTAAATCTTTAAAAACTACAATGCCCAGCTTTACAGTAATGTTTACATGACGTCACATCTACGCGACTTTTTTGGAAGCGGTTCCCTTGCGTCTACAGATCTCGGGTTCTCTGAAATAAAGCGTTTCCACAATATATATAACCATCGCTTTTCTTTTCTTTTCTTTTCTTTTGTTTTAGTTAGTATCTGTGTGGTGAATGTGGGCAGAAAATGTTTATGCCGAGATCGCTAAAGATCAAGAGAGCCCCTGAGTCTCATCAGCAGAACCCCAAGAGAAGCAAAACGACACCTGAAGACACTGTTTCTACATCTCCATCTGACCTAGACACTGTTTCTACATCTCCAACTGACATAGACACTGTTTCTACATCTCCATCTGACCTCTGTCCTCCAGACGAGACTGTGAATATTGAAACAGAAGAGGAACCCGCTCAGACAGAGTCTGATGAAGAGGAGGAACCAGTGAAGTCCTTCAAGAAGAACCAGAGATGGCCAGAGCCAGGAGAACCTGTGTGCGTCATGTGCGGCCGATATGGAGAATACATCTGC